>NW_027069731.1:383354-534776 GCF_002906115.3 Quercus suber
TCTGGCAAAAAGTGTATTATTTTCCCTCCATATTAGCTGCAAAAGTCGCTTTGACATCATTGGTGCCAGATGGAGCTAAAGACGCTAGTCTTCTGTTTCCTGTGGCCATTTATATAACTTCTTGTATCCTTAGGAATTAATTATTCTAGTGCATCTCTATTCGCTCTCTCTGTGGGTTGTGTCTGTGTTATTCTTTCCAATTTTTTTAATCTTGGTTTTTTCAATTTTTCAGGATAATTCTGGTCTCTACAAAAACCTTCTACAGGAGTTGGTTCAAAAAGAAGGGTTTCCTGTACCAGAGTATGATACAAATAGATCTGGTGAAGGACATGAAGCAATTTTTGTTTCAACTGTGAAGATAATAAGGGAGGTTTTTAAAGGACCTGAAGCAAGGACCAAAAAGCAGGCGGAGATGAATGCAGCAGAGATTGCTTACACTACTCTGAAAGAGCGTAAGTTTATTTTTCTTTCAACACTATTAGTTTCAGGACTGGTGTTAACCTTGAGTAAACCTTTTTCCTTCTAATGCTTCTGTTTAAACATAGATGTTGCATCCTATATGAACATCAGAGACACATAGATATCAAATTGACATGGAGTAGTTCCTCTTATAAACTTAAAACATGTAATTCTTCTATAGCACCAGGTAGATTCACACTTGATTGTTGATTTATAAGATGGAAGAGTGTCTTTAGAAGGTAATTGAATAGTGTATGTAATTATTATTTTAACCATGGACCTCTTTTAGTAAGCACCTCATAAATTTACGAGTATAATGCTACTCAGTGGATATTTATTTAATGCACATTGTTTTGTTAAAAAAGTAATACTCATCTTTGTAGGGTATAATACCTAGTTATTGTTATTATATACGGGATTACATGTATATATATATATATATATATGAAATTGAGTGGGAATTGTATATATGAATTGCTCAATCTTGTTCTCTCATTATTTGGGCTGGCTTGGGTTTTTCTAGATAATAATTTTCAATGCGTGCAGTTAGAGTGGTAGATTGCGTAATACCTGATGGGTTCACATGCATTATATGATTGCATCTTTACCTGTATGTTGGAACTTATAATGGAATGGAATATTTGAAGGGCTGGAGTGATCCTTGTGTGACATCAATGCAACTTTTTTGTGGTCTTTGTTTGCCTAGATTGCTAGTTCCTCACTTCTCTACTGATTCCTTATGTGTTTTTTTTTTATTGGTAAATTACGCACACACCCAATAGGTCTTAAATGTTCTCCACCCCATTATTATTGGAGCAGGATGTGTCAGTTGAGATGTAGCTCAATGACATTATATTTCTTCTTTTTCTAAGTTGTTCCTCTCTTGTCTACTCCTTGACACTAGTGTACTTGGCTCGAACCCCCTCAGTCTCTTTTTAAATTGATTTTTCTTTATAAAAAAAAAAAATAATAATAATACTAATCATGTGCTACCTTAGCTTCGTCCATGGTTACTGTTGTTTTTTACATTGATCTTATGTTTTGAACATGTTATTCTTGGTTTCACGGCATGTTATTGTCAGGACTTAAAATTTTCAATTTCTTTTGAGTCATAGATATGTGGCATTTTTACGAGAACCAGCTAAAAAACTATGCTCTAAAGAGAAGTCTCCGTCTACCTGAGTACTCTTTGGAATGTAATGGCCCTCCTCATGCTAGTCACTTCAGGTGTAAGGTCACAGTTGATGGACGGACCTTTGAGAGCCCAGAATTCTTTTCCACAAAGAAGGGTGCTGAAAATGCAGCTGCAAAAGTCGCTTTGACATCATTGGTGCCAGATGGAGCTAAAGAGGCTAGTCTTCTGTTTCCTGTGGCCAATTTATATAACTTCTTGTATCCTTAGGAATTAATTATTCTAGTGCATCTCTATTCGCTCTCTCTGTGGGTTGTGTCTGTGTTATTCTTTCCAATTTTTTTAATCTTGGTTTTTCAATTTTTCAGGATAATTCTGGTCTCTTCAAAAACCTTCTACAAGAGTTGGTTCAAAAAGAAGGGTTTCCTGTACCAGAGTATGATACAAATAGATCTGGTGAAGGACATGAAGCAATTTTTGTTTCGACTGTGAAGATAATAAGGGAGGTTTTTGAAGGACCTGAAGCAAGGACCAAAAAGCAGGCGGAGATGAATGCAGCAGAGATTGCTTACACTACTCTGAAAGAGCGTAAGTTTATTTTTCTTTCAACACTATTAGTTTCAGGACTG
Organism: Quercus suber; assembly: GCF_002906115.3. Lineage (NCBI taxonomy): Eukaryota > Viridiplantae > Streptophyta > Magnoliopsida > Fagales > Fagaceae > Quercus > Quercus suber. The sequence goes on from NW_027069731.1 coordinate 385,575, forward strand.
CTGTTAAACTTGAGTAAACCTTTTTCCGTCTAATGCTTCTGTTTAAACATAGATGTTGCATCCTATAAGAACATCAGAGACACAGATATCAAATTGACATGGAGTAGTTCCTCTTATAAACTTAAATCTTAGGACATGTAATTCTTCTATAGCACCAGGTAGATTCACACTTGGTTGTTAATTTATAAGATGGAAGAGTGTCTTTAGAGGTAATTGCATAATGTATGTAATTATTATTTTAACCATGGACCTCTTTTAGTAAGCACCTCATAAATTTACGAGTCTAAAGCCACTCAGTGGATATTTATTTAATGCACATTGTTTTGTTAAAAAAGTAATATTCATCTTTGTAGGGTACAATACCTAGTTATTGTTTATATATGGGATTACATATATATATATATATATATATGAAATTGAGTGGGAATTATATCCCCAAGGTTTCTGTATGACCAAAAAAAAAAAAAAAATGGTAAGATGTCATTAATGTGGATAATTTCTTGGGTTTATTTATTTATTTTATTTATTGGTAAGTTACACATACACGGGTATGGTTTGAACCTATGACCCTATACTCGATCTTGTTCTTACAATGGAAGTTGGTGCCATTTGAGTTAGTTCTCATTTGCATAATTTATTGGGTTTATATACTGAAATCTCAAAAGGAAGCCCTTCCTCAAACCAGAATTGGAACTTCTTTTTTGAGATAATGAGAGACCTATCTTTGCCTAGGTCTTTAATGAGGTACAGAAGCTGCATGCAGAAGTTTCTCTTTTATTTTTACCCTCTTGAACGTTGATGATAGTTATCATCATCTTTTCCAAATTTATATTGATCATGTTTTCATACCTTAGTTTGGTCCCCCCACTCAATGAAAAAGCTAAAGCCCACACAAAGGCCCAAAAGTAGACCTTGGCAGTTGCACATAGAATTTATGTGTGGACACTGAAAGGATCAAGGTGGTGTTCAGAGTTAAGTTTTTGAGTGTTAGAGAAATAGGGTTGATGACGAAACTAGCCTAGGGTTGGGAATGGATGATTGTGACAAGTATTTCTGTGGGATGTCTTAGAGAATGGGATTAGGATATGAGAGTGTTGAAAAATTGTGTGTGTTAGAGAGAGAGAGAGAGTTTAAGAGAGAAATGAAGAAAATACCTTTGTGATTGGACAGGGAGCTTAAATTTCATGTTTTACACACCAAGTTATGTGTGATTGGATGGCTGCCTTAAGTGGCCATTCATTTTCATTGATTTTTTTTATTTCCCCTTAGGACATGTGTGTGTGAGAGAGAGTGAGAGAGAGTTTAAGAGAAAAATGAAGAAAATACCTTTGTGATTGGACGGGAGCTTAAATTTCATGTTTTACGCACCATGTGTGATTGGATGGCTGCCTTAAGTGGCCATTCATTTTCAATGATTTTTTATTTCCCCTTAGTACACTGCCTGTGTACCAAGGGATTTTTGTATCTTTCATTTTTATTTGAATGAATCATTATTTACTTATCCAAAAAAAAGAAAAAAAAAAAGAAAAAGAGTGTGATGAAGAAAATGCATCGCTATTCAATTAATGAGCTTAGGGTTTTACAATTGGTGTCTTATACATGGACTTCTTCAATTCCTATCGGTTGTTCATTTAGCACATGTTAAAAATGGTTATTCTCATATTTAAAAAAAATGCATCACTATTCAATTGATGAGCTTAGGGTTTTACAATTGGTGTCTTAGACATGGACTTCAATTCCTATTGGTTGTTCATTTAACACCAGTGATGGTAAAAGCACGTGCACTTAAGCACAAAGGCCTCTTGGAGCCTAGGTGCAAAGGGCAAGTGCACCTTTGATTGATATAAAGTGCACATTTTAAAAATAAAAAAATAATTAATAAATTTTAAAATAATTATTAATGAGAAATACAACAATCAAATTATCAAATTATCATATAAATTGAAATAAAACATTTCATATAAATCATATAACATTTAGATAAGCCCTACTTTTTCAATTTTAACACAAAAAATGCAAGTCAAGTCATTTTAATTTTTTTTGGATCAACTAGATATGAGTACTTCCAATGTTTGTTTTTTGTTTTTTTTGTTTTTTTTTTTGTTTTTTTTTTTAAGGGGTGGGATCAAATTGTATATATATAAATTGGGGTTAAAACAAAATATTATTGTTACACTCGATGATTATTTGCTATCATGATGATTGAGAAATTGTTTTAGTAAAAAAAAATGTATTAGTATAATTTGGGGTTTAAAAAATCACTTGTTAACACTAGATGATTATTTGCTATCATGTGGTGGCGGCAGCGTCGGGGGCGATGGTAGTGGCAGTGATAGCGGTTGCGGGTGGTTGTGATTGTTGTTTATTGTAGTGGATATATTATTTTATTGTAGTAGATATATTATTTTATTATAATGTTTATCTTATTTTATTGTGTTGAAAGCTAAAATAAATCCATTGCTGCAGCATGTTTTGTAAAGTGAGTATGTAAAATAGATAAAGTAACTTTTTTGTAGTGCCAAATAGCTAAATTTTTAGCTCCACTGCTGTGGATGCTTTTAGTTTGGTCCCCCCTCTCAATGAAAAAGCTAAAGCCCACACAAAGGCCCAAAAGTAGACCTTGGCAGCTGCACATAGAATTTATGTGTGGATACTGAAAGGATCAAGGTGGTGTTTAGAGTTAAGTTTTTTGAGTGTTAGAGAAATAGGGTTGATGACGAAACTAGCCTACGGTTGGGGATGTCTTAGAGAATGGGATTAGGATATGAGAGTGTTGAAAAATTGTGTGTGTTAGAGAGAGAGAGACAGAGAAATGAAGAAAATACCTTTGTGATTGGACAAGGAGCTTAAATTTGGTTAGGAATGGATAAGTGTGACAAGTATTTCTGTGGGATGTCTTAGAGAATGGGATTAGGATATGAGAGTGTTGAAAAATTGTGTGTGTTAGAGAGAGAGAGAGAGAGAGTTTAAGAGAGAAATGAAGAAAATACCTTTGTGATTGGATAGGGAGCTTAAATTTCATGTTTTACACACCATGTTATGTGTGATTGGATGGCTGCCTTAAGTGGCCATTCATTTTCATTGATTTTTTTATTTTCCCTTAGGACATGTGTGTGTGTGTGTGTGTGTGTGAGAGAGAGAGAGAGAGAGAGTCATCCTTGATGGGGATTTTGTTGTTTTAGACACTCCTGTATCGGAAGAACTTTGTATTATTTTAGATTTTGATGCTTCTGGTCTGTACTCCGTAAGGCTTTTAGCCAATACTTTGCCTTTTATGGCTAGTTAATGCAGTATTCCCCTTTAACCAAAGAGAGAGAGAGAGAGAGAGAGAGAGAGAGAGAGAGAGAGAGAGAGAGAGAGAGAGAGAGAGAGAGAGAGAGAGAGAGAGAGAGAGAGAGAGAGAGAGAGNTGTTTCCATGGCTTGCTTTGCATTTATACTAACAAATTGGGCGAGGATATCACCATTTGGAACCCATTTATCAATGAGTTCAGGAGATTGCCAAGCGAACCCATAGAGAAACTAGCTGCAGCTTTTTTAGCTTTTGGGTATTTTCAGATTAACAATGACTATAAGGTGTTGAGAGTTGTAGAATTTCAAGGTAAAGAGACACTAGCCGCGGTTTTTTTAGCATTTGGGTATGATCATATTAACAATGACTATAAGGTGTTGAGGTTTGTAGTCTTGTAGAATTTCCTAAAAAGCTATGGCCCAACATTGCAGGGTTTGTCACTTGTTCATTGTTATGAAGGTGTGTTTTCAGTTTTGGTTTGCTGTGTGGGTGTGGTGTAAAGTTTTGGTGAACAAAACTTTTTAGGTTAAGCTGTGGAAAATGAACCCAGAAAATTCCGTATCTCAAGAAAATTCACAAAATTTCTTTGGTCTGACTTGGTTTTGTTATTTGTTGATTATTTCGTATCTCAAGAGTCAACAAGTAAAGGTATTTTTAAACAAAGGAGTAAAAAAAAGAGTCTTTTTTCTTATAAATTGCCACTCAAAAATGGTAATGCGTTTGTTTGTTGTAGATTAGACAAGGGATTTGTTACAGAATTTTTTGCAAGTATAAACAATTAAACATGAACCAATTGAACACAAGGATCTGGATTGCTGTATTGTTGGCCTCTCATCTTTTGTTAAAAAAATCATTTTATGATTTCTGGATATTCAATATTCATCACTTGTAGTGGTATGAGGTAATGGAAGGGTGACAAAAGGAAAAGAACTGTTTATAAAAAATATGTTTATGTTTATCAAGCAGAAACAGAGGAGTTTGGGAGGGAAAAAAAAGAGAAGTGGGGGAGAAAGAAAGAGACATGCGGGTAAGGAAAAAAAAAAGAGGTTGGAACTTTATAAAAAATCTGACCCAATTTGACACGTGGGCTCCACATGTTGGAGTGAAATTTGAGTTTTTGTGAAGAAATTTAAACTCAGTTTTTTACCCAAACGAATTGTAGTGTGAGTTAAGTAAGAAATAAAGAAGAGATAGGAGAATTGAGTTTAGTTTTAGAGTCATGAAAATTGATTTAAGAAAATTGAGTTTGAGTAATGCTTCAAGGCAAACAAGCAGTCATTTTCCTAACTTGTCACTGTGAAGTAAAAGTATGATTCCACTTTTTTATCTTTTCCTTTTCCTTTTCCCATTTCTTTTCTTTCTTTCTTTCTTCTGAGTTCCACCGGTTTTGTTTTTTTTTTTTTTTTTTTGCTTTTTTCTCTGCTTCTTTCTTTCTTCTTCATGTCCACTCCACCACCGACAACTTTTTTTCTTCTTCTTTTTCTTCATTCTTTCTTTTTCTCTCTCTTTCTTTCTTTCTTTCTTCCTTCTTCTACTGAGTTCCACCATTTCACTAGTCAATCCCACAGTTCAAAGTCATCGTTCAACCATTTCTCTCTCCAACAATTGCCCAAATACTAGATTTTCTCACCAACCAAACATCTAAATTTTATCTCTACCCAGATCCTTGATATAAATGCGACGAATTGTCTCTCCTAATTCTCAGCCGATGTTTTCTTCTTCTTCATCTTCTTTGTCTGGGTCGACTCCAACTCCGACTCCGGCTCCGACGACGACATCGACGTCGATGACCGAGACGGTGAATGGGTCCCACCTGTTCAACATCTCAGGGTACCCGCTCTTGAAAGGTATTGGGATCGGAAACTACGTGGCGTCCGATACTTTCACCGCTGGCGGGTACTCTTGGGCAATTTATTTTTACCCGGACGGCTATAATGTGCAGGACAATGCTACGTATGTTTCGCTGTATATAGGTTTGGCGAGCGAAGGCACTGATGTGAGAGCGCTTTATGAACTGAAGCTTTTGGATCAGAGTGGGAAAGAGAGGCATAAGTTCTTACCGGGTTCGATAGGGGCCTCGCACGTTCAGTAATCGCGGTCAAATTTGGTAATCGATTATTCTTTCTAAATTTGGGTCTTTTTTTTTTTTTTTTTTTTGGTGATCTTGATTATAAATGTTATGATTATGATAGTGTTTGTTATGTTTATGTAGTGGGTTATTTATTTATTTTTGCTAAGTGTGTTAATGTTAATTATCATGATGTTGTTTCTTTGTTAAGTTCATTCTTAGTTGTTGATGAATTAAATCCTGTAGGGCACTTGTTAATGAGTGTTACATGACCCAATAAACATAACAATTTTTTGAAATGGGTCATGTTAACGGGAAAATTGAAAAATCTGTGGAAAAATTAACTACTTTTTTTTTCTCATTAAAACTTTCTTAAAATGGTTCACTAACTTTTCTCTTAATTAAATTCAAACACATGATTATTTTGAAATTATATGGTCATTGAAAAAGCTGTCAAAGTATTAATTTTTTTTTTCTTTTCCCATAAAAACTTTCTTAAAATGGTTCACTAACTTTTCCCTTAATTAAATTCAAACATATGATTATTTTGAATTATATGGTAATGGGAAACGAATCAAAAGATAGAATTGTTTGTGCTTTAGTGGACAATGCTTTGTTGGATGATGTTTGTTTGAAAATAGTATGCGGCCATGCTTGCATTTGTTACTTCATTTTGAATGACTTAATGACTCATGAAAAATTATCATGTTTATTTTTTTAAATTAAACACATACCATTTACAAAGTTTCTTTAGTATAAGACACGGGGAGTAATTGCTTCTATGATGCTAGCCCTGTACAAAACACAATTACGCACAATGTTACCGTTTTTATTGTTATAGTTAATAATAATTTGATTCAGTATAAGAGCAATTGCATGAATTGTGGATAGAAACCAATGGCAAGATTAGGAATTTTTGAAGTAATAGTAAGTGGCACTTCTTTTTTTTAATCAATAAAGCCTTTATTCCATATAATGTTAGCTTGCTGGATGAGTAACTTTCTTGACTAGTAGGGGTCTGCTACATGAACTCTTTCCTGCCTCCTAGCTATATGACATAAGAAAACCAAATAATGTATAAAATATATTGGTGCGGGCACCACATGATAGCACATCTGTGGAGATTATCTTTATCATTTATGTTATCTTTTTTTGGGTTTATCTTTAGTATTGGATTAGTATTTGAGATTGTTAGGATTATCATATTAGTATTTGAGATTGTTGAGGATTTGTTTAGGAGAGTTTGTCCTTATCGTTGTTGATGAGTGTGAACTCGTTAGTGAAGTTCGTCGGACGGAGATAATTCTTCACACCTTTGGAAATGAACACCGGTGTGGTGCCTGCCACAAAGCCTCCGATGCCAAAGTTAGTAAAAGAGGCTTTTCTAGGAAATGAACAATGTAATTGGAAAGAATTAGAGAAATCTCTTAGTGCTAATTTATGTGTGTATGTACCTGTTCTTTGGCAAGGTGGGAGACTTATATATGTTCTTATGGCTTCTAGCCGTTGGTGTAGTTATGGAGGTCTTTATGCTCCTTTTGGTAACGTCTGGGGCTGTTTAATGTGCCATTACTATCCTCCAACTGGTTGTACAGTTGTTTTTTGTAACCGTTTTGGGTTTGTTTCCCTGCATTGAATGGTCTTAGATATATTCGTCAGTAAAGCATATGATCGTCTGGCCTAGCCAGAGTTTGTACTCGTCCGTGTTGATGGTATCGTCCGTGTGTACTTGAACTTCGTTAGTCCCGTCAGTTGCCCCCCGATTCTATGTTCGTCATTGAAATGACGATCATAGAATGTGAGGAGTTTTACAGTTTACGAGTGTCGCTTGGGATTTCGATCCGCAGTAAATGCAAAGCGGCGGCGTTTCGTAAATCGTGGCACACGTGGCACGTGCTGGTGGGTGGAGTTAATGCTTTGATTTGGTGGGACTATTGGGTTTCCCGCTGGTTTTTCAGTTTTCCAAAGCCTCAGTTTAAAACTTCCTTTGGTTCACATTTTTCAAAAATTCTTCAATCATTTGCTTTGAGCATTCTTTCCGGCGACCTCTCTCTGCAACTTTCCTGCAACCGGCGTGGTGGTGCTTCTTCTTCTGGTGGTGCTTCTTCTTTTTATCATTTCCTCAAGGTACGCTCATTTTCCAGTGCTATGCTTCTCTACTTTGTTATGGCTTTGGTTCTGATCTTCCCCTTTTTCTTCTTTTTTCCTTTCTTTTTAAATTCTTTGGGGATTTAGTCTGCTGCTGTGTTTTTTGGTTTTTCATGCTTAGTAGCTCTGAAGTTAGGGTAGCTTGCCCCTCAATTTCATTCCTTTTTGCTCGGTTATGAGGGTTTTTGGGGGGTTTCCTCGAATATTGAGGATTTTGTTTTTGAGGGTAACTGTCTAAGCGTTGCTTTGGCTGATCTATCGCCTTTGCTTCGTCAGTCTTTGGATTGGTTTGTGAACGAGGTTGGGGTGCGAGTAGTTATGTCAGAAGTTAGGTCGAGCGAGCTTGAAACAGGGTTGTCGTCCAACGGCGGCCCAGTAGAGGAAGATACTGCCGTCTCTGGCTCTCGAGAGGTTAGGGCTTTTTATGCCCAGGGAGAGGAATGTGGATTAGATGCAGATACGCTGGCGAGATTTAGAGATAGATTCCAATTTCCTGATAGGGTTAGGGTTCGTCTGCCCAGTGTGGACGACCGGGCGTGTCACTTCTTCCCAGGTGAGGTATGCTTTTACGAGGCTGCCTTCATCTGTGGGTTGAGGTTCCCCGTCCATCCTTTCCTGATGGAGTTGCTGATTTTAATCAGCTGTATGGGGATATGGCTGGCAGCTAATGACGGGGATATGATCAGGGTAGACGAACTAGTGTCCTTGTACCGTTTGAAAGCGTCGAAGGAGTATGGGTATTATGAACTAGTGCCTTGGGAGAGAGGGACTAGGATCGTCAAGAAATTACCTTCGTCATTCAGGTATTGGAAGTCCAGATTCTTCTATGTGTCTGGGGACGATTTTGAGACGCCCTCGGGCGAGGTTTGGGGTGATCTCCCGGTGTTACGTCGTCGGTGGGAAACCCCGACTTTAGGTGCGTCAACATTTCTTCTTTGTTTCTTGAATTTCGTCGTGCTTCCAATTATGGCCGCTAACACATTTTTTTTTTAGTGAAAAGACGACCGAAGCTTAAGAGCAGGTATAGAGAGCGCGTGCAAAAGGCTATCAAGTACGCGCAGACGATAGAGAACTGGGACGATCTCGTCAATCCCAGAACTCTTGCGTTCTTCTGTATCGGGCCTGAGCCTTCTGCCTTTGTTTTGAAGAACCTTGATATTGAAGGAAAAAAGAGTAAGTCCTGGTTTCGTCAGTACTGACCTTCTCTTTTCTTGTGCTTTTCTTCGTGCCTAATGTTTTTCTTTTGACAGAGATGACATCGAAATTCAACAAGGATATGTACGCCAAGATGAGGGCCAAGAAGGACGAGCCCTTATCTAATATAGGCAAAAAGACCGTGTGTGTTGTAGGGAAGGGCCTTTCCGCTACTCTGCTAGCGTCAATCACTCCCCTCGTCTCTGGCACTGAGGTGACGAGGACTGCTTCTCCGTCCACTTCAGTGGAGGAGCTCCCCACTCCAGTCTCTAAGAGGCCACGCCTGTCGGGGAAGGAGAAAGAGAAGGAGGACGTTGGCCGCTCAACCATCTGGAGCGATGAGAAGCTGGCCGTTGAACGGGCCCACAGCATGGTGACGGCTGACGACTTGAAGGCTTTCTCTGGGGTCCCCTTGAACACAGTCGCTGCTGGCCATGTTCATAAACTGGTTCAGGTGAAGTTTTTTTTTTTTTTTTTTGCTGAAGACTTTTGTACTTCTTTTCAGGTTCTGGGGGAGAGCCTCCACATTGCTTCTGAGTATCTTACTCAAGAGGCAAAGGTGGCGTCTCTGACTTCGAGGGTGGAGACGTTGGAGGCGGAGAATTCCGGTTTGAAGAAGGACCTCATCGAGTCCATGGCCACTGCCAATACCCTGAGAGAGCAAGCGAAGAAACTCACAGACGACCTTAGGGTGGAGCGTCAGCTGAATGTTGAAAAAGACGAGCAACTGGTAGCTGCTAAGGAAAGCCTCAAAACTATTGCAGCCAGATCGGTGGCCGCCTTCCAGACTACTGATGAGTACAACACCGTGCTCTTCAGTTGGTACTTCAAGGGCTTCGAGCTTCTGAGGAGGTACCTCGTTAAGCACCCTTCAGGAGTAAACATGGAGGCGCTTGATCTGGAAGAAGTGGATCAAGAGATGGCGGCTGACGAAGCTGTCCAATCGTCTGCCACCGAGGCTGAAGCTCCAGTTGACGCTCCAGATGAGGCCGTTCGAACCGAGGATGCTTCTGCCGGCGATGCTGCTTGACAAGTTTAGGACTTGGAAAAAATTTCTTTGAAAAGATTTTGTGGTGCCCATCATGTTTTGGGCTCTTTTTTTTTTTTGTAAATCTATATGCTAAACAAATTTGAAGACAGTATTTTTAGCCCAGCGTTTATGGGCTTTTAATTTGTATAAACAATGGTTATTTGCAGGCTTCTGGCCTCTAATTTTATTTTTTTGGCACTTACCTGTATTTGTGATTGTACGTCCTTCTTCCTTTTTGTTTGATGCATGCTAGTAATTTGTATCCGTCTAGGCGAGGTTTTATCACTTAGCCTTTTTTGGCTTTTTAGTGATCCTCGTCGATAATTAATGTCCGTCTGGGCGGAAGTTCTGTTACTTAGCCGTTTCTTGGCCTTTTGATCGAGTGACATTCGTCAGTAACTTATGTCCGTCTAGGCGGAATCTCGTTACTTAGTGACGTTTGTCAGTAACTTATGTCCGTCTAGGCGGAATCTTGTTACTTAGCCATTTGTTGGCTTTTTAACCACCCTTAATGGCGTTGTAGTCGTCAGTAACTTACATCCCTCTAGGCGAAATCTTGTTACTTAGCCATTTGTTGGCTTTTTAACCACCCTTAATGGCGTTTTAGTCGTTAGTAACTTACATCCGTCTAGGCGGAATCTTGTTACTTAGCAATTTTTTTGGCTTTATTACCACCCTTAGTGGCAATATAGTCGTCAGTAACTTACATCCGTCTAGGCGGAATCTTGTTACTTAGACATTTTTTTTTTGGCTTTATTACCACCCCTAGTGGCAATGCAGTCGTCAGTAACTTACATCCGTCTAGGCGGAATCTTGTTACTTAGACATTTTTTTTTTTTTGCTTTCTCTTGTTTTGGCCTTCGTTAGTTATCCCAAGCGTGTTTTATACACAAACATTAGTTGAATAATTCTTTTATTGATCATGAATAATGAATGTGACTTTCCATTACTTCTACTGATGATATTTCTTTAAGTGCTCAATGTTCCACGGTCTTGGGAGCCTCTGTCCGTCTAGAGTCTCCAGGTGATAACTGCCTTGTCTAGAGTAGTGAATGACTTTGTATGGTCCCTCCCACGTGGGGCCGAGCTTTCCTTGAGCTGGATCCTTGGTTGCCTGGGTTACCTTGCGCAGGACGAGGTCTCCTATATTGAGTCTCCTGAGCTTCACCCTTCTATTGTAGTAGTCTGTCATCTTTCTCTGGTATTCCGTCATCTTGCTGCAGGCTTTGTCTCGTACTTCGTCAAGACAGTCTAGGTCCACTCATAACAGGTCGTCATTTTCTTCTTCGTTGAACGCTTCTCTCCAGGTGCTTGTTATTCCCACTTCGACAAGGATTACTGCTTCGGTACCGTAGGTGAGTCTGAAGGGGGTCTCTCCTGTTGGGGTTCTAGCCATGGTTCTGTAGGCCCCCAAGACGTTGGGCAGTTCTTCTGGCCAGGCTCCTTTCGCGTCGTCTAGTTTAGTCTTTATGATCTTGAGCAGCGTACGGTTTGTTACCTCCGTCTATCCATTCGACTGTGGGTGGCCTAGGGACGAGAACTGGTTCCTGATGCCCAAGCCAGAGCAGAAGTCCTTGAAACCTTGGCTATCGAACTGACGGCCGTTATCCGATATGATCGTCCGTGGGATCCCGAACCTGCAAATTATGTTCTTCCATACAAAACCCTGGATTTTGGCCTCGGTGATGGTTGCCAATGCCTCTGCCTCAACCCATTTAGTGAAATAATCAATAGCAACCAGTAAGAATTTTACCTGACCTTTGCCTTGAGGTTGTGGGCCAACAATGTTGATTCCCCATTGTGCGAATGGCCATGGAGACGTTATCGTCGTCAGCTTTTCTGACGGGAGACGTTGGACGTTCCCGAACCTTTGACATTTGTCACATCTCTTGACGAACTTTGCTGAGTCATCTTGCATGGTCGGCCAGAAGTAACCTGCTCGCATAATTTTTCTTACCAAGGATCTTGGGCCTGCGTGATCTCCACAGATCCCTTCATGGACCTCCCTCAGGACGTATTCGGCCTCTCCTTCGTCAATACACCTCAAGTAGGGCATGGAGAAGCCTCTTTTGTACAAAGTATCATTGAGAATTGTGAATCTGGCGGATCTCTCCTTGATCTTCCTGGCTTCATCTGTGTTTTGGGGCAGATGGTCATCCTGAAGAAAGGACATGATGGGCGTCATCCAGCTATTCGTGCCCCTTACCGTGAATGTTGAGATTTCTTTTATGCTGGGGCTTCTTTGTATCTCCATCATCAAGCCCGTCCCTGACTTAATTTCTTCCGACGAGGCTATCTTTGAAACTTCGTCTGCAGCCATATTCTGGCTTCTCGGGATCTGGACGAACTTCACTTTTTCGAACTCTTGGGTCAGACGTTTCGTCAACTTGAGGTATTTCTGCATTCTTTCTTCTTTTGCTTCGTACTCTCCTATGATTTGCCCAATTATTAGCTTTGAGTCGTTCTGGACTAGCAGGTTGCTGGCTCCAAACTCTTTTCCGAGTCTCAAAGCCGTCAGAATTCCTTCGTACTCAGCTTCGTTATTGGTGGCTGGAAATTTTAGCTGGACTCCATATTTCAATGTCACTCCGTCAGGAGTGGTTATGACGACCCCTACTCCCCCTCTTTTTTGGGCTGATGAGCCATCAGTCTGTATCATCCATGTTTCGCTCATGCTGGCATTGCTTAGCTCGTCTGGGTGTGTGAACTCGGCGATGAAGTCAGCCAGAGCTTGTGCTTTGATGGCCGTCCTGGGATGATATTCCACATCGAATTGGCTAAGTTCAATTGCCCATTGAACCATCCTCCCAGCTGCTTCAGGTTTATTCATAGATTTCTTGATGGGTTGGTCCGTCATCACTAGGATCGGGTTTGCCTGGAAGTATTGCCTGAGCTTGCGCGAGGCTACTATCAATGCAAAGGTGATTTTCTCGATCCTTGGGTACCTGAATTCAGCTCCTTGGAAAGCTTGGCTGACGTAGTATACTGGGAGCTGTTTCCTGTCTTCTTCTCGTATTAAGGCTGCACTGACGGCCGTAGATGAAACTGTCAGGTATAAGTACAAGTTTTCTCATTCTTTGGACGGGCTTAGGAGTGGTGGATTACTGAGGTAACGCTTGAGCTCTTGGAAGGCTGCTTCACATTCGTCGGTCCATTCGAAGGCTTGCTTAAGGATTTTGAAGAATGGTAAGCATTTGTCCGTTGCTCTAGACACGAATCTATTAAGAGCTGCAATCCGGCCTGTGAGCTTCTGGACTTCCTTGACAGTCTTGGGTGATGCCATGTTGAGTATAGCTTGCACATTCTCAGGATTTGCTTCTATTCCTCTCTGAGACACCATGAACCCTAGGAATTTTCCGGAGGCGACACCAAAAACACATTTACCCGGGTTCAGCTTCATTTGATATTGCTTAAGGGTATCGAAAGTCTCCTTAAGATCGTCCAGATGAACGAGCTCTTCCTTGCTCTTGACGAGCATATCGTCAACGTACACTTCCATATTCCTGCCTATTTGTTTGACGAACATTTTGTTCACCAACCTCTGATACGTCGCTCCTGTGTTCTTTAGTCCGAAGGGCATGACTTTGTAGCAGTAGAGGCCCTGACTGGTGATGAAGGCGGTTTTATCCTGATCCTCGTCAGCCATTTTTATCTTATTGTACCCGGAGAATGCGTCCATGAATGTTAGCAGCTTGTGCCCGGCTGTGGAATCTACCAGCTGGTCTATTCTTGGAAGGGGGAAACTATCTTTTGGGCAGGACTTGTTTAAGTCCGTGAAGTCCACGCACATCCTCCATTTTCCATTTGCTTTCTTCACTAGGACGACGTTTGCCAGCCAGTCTGGATAATACACCTCCCTGATAAAGCATGCGGTCAAGAGTTTACTCACCTCGTCAGCAATTGCCTGGCCTCTCTCTGGCGCGAATGTCCTTCGTCTCTATTTGACGGGTTTCCTCTCTGGGTCCACATTTAACCTGTGTTGGATGACTTCTGGAGATATTCCTGGCATGTCGTCATGGCTCCAAGCAAAGACGTCCAAGTTATCCTTGAGAAATCGAATGAGCCTCGTTCTCATCTCAGGACTCAATGTTGTCCCTATTCTGGTTGTTTTCGTCCCTTCCCCCTCGATCAACTCCACTACTTCCAGTGCTTCCATCTTTTCTTCCTCTTTTTCTTCCACTACCCACGTGTGGTTCTCCTTAGCTGCTAAAACAGCTTGATAGCATTCTGGGCTAGGACTTGGTCTCCTTTAACTTCACCAATGCCCTCTTCCGTTGGAAACTTCACCTTCAAGCAGTAGGTGGATGTGGACGCCTTCCACTTGTTGAGGGCTGGCCTTCCGATGATGACATTATAGGACGAGGGACAATCTACTACCAAAAAGTCTATCTGACGAGTCAACTGCTTTGGATACGTTCCCACTGTTACTGTCAGTGTTACTATGCCCCTGGGGTACAACTTGTCACCACTGAAACTGACGAGTGGAGAATCGAATGGATGAAGTCTCTTGGAATCGAGCCTCAATTGTTGGAATGCAAAAAAGTAAATGATATCGGCAAAGCTACCATTGTCCACGAGGACTCTTTTGGTGTTGAATCCCTTTATGGTGAGCATTATGACCAACGGGTCATTGTGTGGCTGTTTTACTCCTCTGGAGTCGCTTTCGTTGAAGGTCATATCTTGATCAGTTCGTCTGTACTTTGGCAGGGGTGTCATATGGACGCTATTCACCTGTCGTAGGTGTGTTTTCTTGAGTGACTTGAATGAACCCCCAGTGGTAGGCCCACCTGAGATCGTCTGAATTTCCCCGACCACATTTTGAGGAGGTTGTGATTGACGGCCGTCGTTCCTGGAGGAGGACCCCTGTTGGCCTTTGTTTTCATCTCGGAATTTGTTGTGTTCCCCCTTCTTTACAAATTCATGCAACTTCCCCCTCCGTATTAATTCTTCTATCTGCTCTTTGAGATCCCTACAATCTTCGGTGTAGTGGTCGTGATCTTTGTGGAATCGGCAATACTTACTTTTATCGCGGACGTTAGGAGATGAGTGTAGTGGTCGTGGCCACTTAAGATAATGCTCGTTTTTAATCTGAGCCAAAATTTTGTCAACAGGCATAACTAGAGGGGTGAATTTTACCGTGTGTGGGTTTTTGTCATCCTTCCTTCTAACTCTGTCATTGATTCGACGATCTTGACGATCCCGCTTCTGCCTTCTACGATCGTCTTCTTTTCTTCCTTTGTCCCCTGGTCTGTCTGCGTCCTTGATAGCAGCCAACGCATCTTCAGCATTCATGTACTTCTGTGCCTTGAGGAGCATTTCAGCCATCGTCTTTGGGGGGTTCTTCGCGAGTGAGCTGACGAGATCCCTGGACCTCAACCCTGCTTTGAATGTCGTCAGCTGTACCATATCGTCGGCTTCGTCTACCTCTAGTGTTTCCCTCGTGAAACGTTTTACATATGAACTCAAGGTTTCTTTTTCTCCCTGCCTGATGGTAAGCAAGTGGTCAGCGGTCCTCTTTGGTCGTTGTCCTCCAATAAAGTGACGCAGGAAGGCGTTGCTCAATTGCTTGAACATATCTATTGACGATGTTGGCAACTTCGTGAACCATTCTCGGTCAGCTCCCCTGAGAATAGTTGGGAAGGAACGACACAATATCTCATCTGGGGGCTGTTGAAGTCCCAGGGTCGTCTTGAAGGTGTTTAGATGATCTTGAGGGTCCTTCAACCCATCAAAGGGCTCGAGCTGAGGTAACCGGAATTTCGACGGCACTGGGTAGTCGAGGACCGCCGCCGTGAATGGTGAATCCGTCGCCCGGACCATCCGATCCACGCTCCGCTCTGTTTTTTCTTTGATGGCATTCCTTAATTCGTCCATCTCCCTCCTCATCTCCCGTAGAATATCTGAATTTTGCTCGACGGGAGTGTTTGGCCTTCGATGGTCACTCCTTCTGTTGCTATCCCCCTCATCTTCCTGATTTCCCTTCAAACGATTTTCCTCTTGCTGAAGCCGTAATCTCATTTCTTGATTTTGCTTAGTTAGTTCTTCAACTGTGGCTGCAAGGGCTTGAACTTGCTGAGCTAGGGCTGCAGCATCTTGATTAGACTCCATCCTTAAAAGAAAAAGAATAAGGAACCACTATTCCGAGTTTGAACACGAAAAAATGTCGTCCCCACAGACGGCGCCAAACTGATGAGTGTGAACTCGTCAGTGAAGTTCGTCGGACGGAGATAATTCTTCACACATTTGGAAATGAACACCGGTGTGGTGCCTGCCACAAAGCCTTCGATGCCAAAGTTAGTAAAAGAGGCTTTTCTAGGAAATGAACAATGTAATTGGAAAGAATTAGAGAAATCTCTTAGTGCTAATTTCTGTGTGTATGTACCTGTTCTTTGGCAAGGTGGGAGACTTATATATGTTCTTATGGCTTCTAGCCGTTAGTGTAGTTATGGAGGTCTTTATGCTCCTTTTGGTAACGTCTGGGGCTGTTTAATGTGCCATTACTATCCTCCAACGGGTTGTACAGTTGTTTTTTGTAACCGTTTTGGGTTTGATTCCCTGCATTGAATGGTCTTGGATATATTCGTCAGTAAAGCATATGATCGTCTGGCCTAGCCAGAGTTTGTACTCGTCCGTGTTGATGGTATCGTCCGTGTGTACTTGAACTTCGTCAGTCCCGTCAGTTGTGATTCCTAGAAGCTGTATATAAAGCTCCAAATGATTATTTTTGTATTTTATAGACTATTGTTATTATTATTGAGATTATTTGCACAGAGTGCATTGTGTTTGTTTGGTGGTGATTCCAAACACCTTAGGTGGGAAGCCTAAGGTCTACGGTAGGACTAATCTAGGTGGGAAGCCTAGGTTGTCCTACATCATATATTTTTTGATAGGTACAAATGATGTATAAAATATGAGGCAACAAGCATCCATTGTTAGACTCATAAATTTCTAGAGAGCTTAGCAACAAACAATGTTACAACAAACATATCCATGAGATTAAATTGAGATCAGTAGAATAATCTTATTATTCCATATTGCATTAGAATTAGATGGAATGAGACAGATGGTGTTTTTCTAATTCATGAACTCTTTTTGAGTACTTGTAAGGAGTTTTGAACTCTCTTATATGTAATTCTTTGGCTAGATATGTATAATTTCATAGATGAATACTTTGAAAATGTAGTGGCGTTAATGTTTATTTATTGTGTATGGTTTCATTTTGAGCTATTGAAGAGATTAATAGAAGCAAGATGTAATATTTGTGACATCTAATTAGTTCACCATATATTGTGTTGTGATAACAAAATGTTGATGATTAGGCGTGATACCTGCCATGGACTTTTCAGGTGACAACCATGTTTGATTCAATGACTACTATGTGCATCTTGTGGGCGTAATGTTTTTATGCTATCATGTTATACCTATGACCTACATGCTGCATGCAATCATTTTCAGTTGTATACCTTGGCTCCATTTCTCATTTAATCTAATCAAGTGGCAAATGTGGTATGATAGTTTAGTTTGTTGGATGTTGTAGGGGTTACAGGCAATTTTTCAAAAGAACTGATCTAGAGACATCTGACTACCTCAAAGATGATTGTATCAAGGTTCACTGTAGTGTAGGTGTTGTGAGATCATACACCATGGGTCCTAAGATCTACTCTCTTGCAGTACCACCTTCTAACATTGGTCAGAATTTGGGGCAGCTATTTGAAACTGGAAAGGGAACAGATGTGAATTTTGAAGTTGATGGGAAAACTTTTGCTGTTCATTCTGAAGGGCATATTTCTGATTATGAAGGTTCATTGCCTGAAAGGACTGCTTCTCAATCCTCTAGTCATGTTGAAGACCCTAGTGGTTCCTTCCTGGAGAGGTACCCCCAGTTTCCTCCATGGTCATGCCAAGTGAAGAATCAAGATGGATCTATCAGATGTATGCAACTTGAAAGGCCGAAGCAAGCTCCAAATGTTCCATGGACCGGCCTGGTATGTTTTGCATTCACCAAGTGCTTTCCACTTTTGGTGCATTCCTTATAGTTCTCTTCGTGCAGATTGGGGCTGATCTTTTTGATGAGTGCATGTTGATGATTGAATCTCTAAAACAAGCTGTTTATACCCAATCAGACCAAAAGGTCTCTTCGGTGTGTTCTTGCTCTTTTATCTTTTGTAGATTCCATGTTTGCAATTTGTGAAGTTGGGTTCTAAGATCATATATCCTTGCAGAGGGCCCAGTTGGCAGAGTCTTTTATTCAAACTTTGGAGAAATGTTTTGAAGGGCTTAGAGTTGGAATTGGTCCCTTACAGCGGGATAATGAAGGAAGTTCTAGGAGTCGTGGTATGAGGTCATCTAGGCAGAATAATGGAGGAGGTTTTGGGAGTCGTGGTACAAGGTTGTCTCGTCGAAGGACCTTGAAGTTGTCTCGTCGGAGAACCCGAGGTCCTTCGACACCTTCCAATGAAGATGAAAACAATCAGCTCGGCCAATTCCTTGCAAAACAAAGAAACTTGCTTTTCCTTGTATTTTTGTTTATGTTTATGTTTTTGTTTTTGTTTTTGTTTTTTCTTTTTCATTTTTTGTTTTTTGGTAAGTGATGTAGGGGTGTTTAAAAAACTGCTCTGATCACACGGCTGCATCACACCTGCGGCCAAAGATTCTTGAGGCCCTCTTTTATTTATTTATGTTTTTTGTTGCTAAAACCAACTTCTATTAAACAGAAGAAACAAACAAACAAACAATCTTTCCTCCAAGCATCACAAACTTCAGCTGGGAGGAAGGAGTTCCTATAGCATAGTACATTGTTAATATCCCATGGACACTTTGCAAGATAATGTGCTACAAAATTAAGCTCTCTCTTAACCCAGGAGAGATAGTAACTACAAAAAGATACATTCACATGTAAACACGTACACTTTGAATAAGTAACTACAAAATGAGCGGTTGCTTATGTTAAATTACCGATTGTCCCAAAAGCTTAAACTATTGGGATATGGTAAATTTAATCATTTAACCAATACTTCTAACACTCCCCCTCACGTGTGGGCCGAAACTACCTTTTAATAGGTGAGGCCCAACACGTGGGAATTTAAACGGGAGGTAGAGTGGAGGAGACAAGGATCGAACTCAGGATCACATGCTCTGATACCATGTTAAATTACCGATTGTCCCAAAAGCTTAAACTATTGGGATATGGTAAATTTAATCATTTAACCAATACTTCTAACAGCTTAAAGCAACCACTCTTTCAACTCATCTTTGTACTGAGCTTTCAATCTCCAGTTTCTGGTCTCGTTCATTTGTATATTTCTAATTTTCTCAGTCAACCTAGCAATTTTGATATTACTAAAACCAAGCACCTCTGCATTCTACTTCTTTAATGCATCACAGGTTACTTTGTTTCCCGCGCGGTTTAAAGGCATCTGATCCTTTGAATTCGCTAGACCAAGCTTGATTTATCACCTCAAAGCTTCTCAAATCCCTCACCCAGGTTGCTTCAAATCTGAGAGGTCTTGGAGCACAAAAATTATTTGGACTATTATCTAACAACAGAGGACAATGATCTGAGTTGACAGCACCAAGCTGGTAAATAGTAGCTTTTGGGAAATTGCCTCTTCAACTTATGCCACCAATGCCTCTGTCCATAACCTTTGTCTAATGCAACTTTTACCCCATCTCTTATCAGTCCATGTGAAAGACTACCGTTGGCCCCCAGGTCAAACATCAATTCCTTGAGAAAATAAATTTGGCGCTGAAGTTCTAGCTCTCCTACCTCTATCTTTTTCTTGATCATATATTAAAGTATTAATAGATTGAAATCCCATAGGCAAACCCAAGGCTCCTCTATAACTAATAGCATAGCTCCCAAGCCTTTCTTCTTTAGTAGACTGAGGAAGACCATAAAACCCAATCAATGCCCGTTGACATGCACCATCATTAATCTTGACAGCCACAACATTTTTATTAAAATCAGCTACATCTACTTAGAAGTAATTTTTCCACGTCATTCAAATTCCCCCTAATCTACCGGCACTGCCTAAAACAATCTTTTCTGCAAAACCTATGGCTCATTGGCTTTCATGACCCTTTCCATTGTTTCGTCATCAGCCTTAGTCTCACTTAAAAACAATACTTGGAGGTTTGTCTCTTAACGAGTGCCCTAAGGGAGCGAACTATTGAGGCTTTGCAAATGCCTTAGCAATTCCAACCAATGCACCTTATGGAAAGGAAAGTATTCACCCACAAAACACATTACCACAGAAACCAACTCCACTCACTTTGGGCCACAACCACAGCTAGGTATGAGGAGAAATGATGTCTTCCGTGTCAAAGTTGGGAATCAAATCATAGAGCCCAAGATTTCCAATCCTCCTATGAAAATGAAACTTCCGAGCTTGTTTGAGACCAAAATTAGAACTGAGCTGCATAATGAATGGTATTTCTTTTTTAACCCTAACACATAATTGTTACCCATTAGTTTAAGGTGAATTAAATCATTTTCTTATTAGACTTGCAAGAAATTTATTGCAACTCATGTAATTATTTGATTTGAATAAAGTACTAATGAATCTTATAAAAAAAATTAAAAAAAGTACTTATGAAAATCTTCAAAATTCAAAAGCACTCATTTATGACTAAAATAACTTGTCATGCTATCAATATTCTCAAGATATAATTTTATTTTTACACAGAATAATTGAAAGATCTTGTAATTTGTCCAAATTTGCCTTTGTAGTGACCAACCACATCTCTATCATCCTTATCAACTTATTTGGATTGGAACATCAACAACCAAAAACATTTGTGCCAAATATATCCCCTTCCAAGGTACTCCATGAGTTAGCTCAACTAGTTTGAGTTTTTAAAGAAGGATAAAGAAAAGGAAAAAAGAAAACCTAGCCTAAGTCAAAAAGAAAAATTATTTTAAGTTTTTAACTGTATATTGTGGAATTTGGAATGTTACATGGAGAACACAACAACTGCAATCCTTGAAGTCTCAATTGCCTTCAACAACTTGGGTCCAATCTCTCAAGTGGGATCTCTCCAGTTGCCTCTGGAATTCTCTACTTAAGAGTGTATTGGTCTATTGGAGATGTTATGTTCATGACAAAAGAAATTGTCTCTATTCTAATTCTTTATGTTAGAGATATTGCAAGTAGTGGGTTGCCTATAGATAGAGTAGAGAAATTGAAGAAGACCAAGTGTAGGATGAGATATGGGTAGGTTTCTCTTGCCACAGCAATGACACGAGTCAAACTCGCGGCTTCACTTGGGCAGAGCTGACCCAAGGCCCCACAACAACAACAACAACAACAAAAATCCCTACTAAAAAAAGCTTCATCTCCCTCCTTAAAAGGCCCAAAATTTTATATAAATATTACATTTTTAAAATAATTGGTACTTTTTTTTTTTTTAAGAGTAATGCTAAAGATATCACAAATTTTACTTAGGTTTAATTGACATATCACCAATCACATAAAAATGTAATTCAAACACAAATAAATTAAGTTGTTGAAATTCATTAATTACAGTCATTATCACATTATATTGTGAACATTTTGTAGTATCTTTAGTATTTTTCTTTTTCATTTCTAACAAGGCTTCCAAAATAGGAGACCAATAAAAATTTAAACCAACTGAAACCCTAAAATGTTTCAAAAAAAATGCTACAAATGTGATAAATCATCAATGATGACTAACTCCTCTAATAGTTTGAGATCTTAATTTTTGTAAACTAATCTCCTACTAAGCCACACACCAAATAATATCTATCTATCTCTTTCTCTTAAAAAAAAATATAAAATTTAAATTTAAATTACAACTATACTTAACTATGCATAGTTATATATCCTAGTTAAAGTAAGTTTCTTTTTATAAAAAAAAAAAATAATAAAAAAAATTAAAAAAAAAAAAAATAGTACTTTTTATTTAAATTTATGGTTCAACTATGATATTCAATCTTTTATATGAAATTAACCTTAGTTTATTTAGTATTATTCATCAATTTCTGTATTTACATCAGATTAGTCTTAATTTAATTAGTATTATATAATTTTATTTAATTAATGTTTACATATAAAAAGGCTTCATATAAAATTTTCACCTTAAGCCCCAAATTTTGTTAGGCCAACCCTGCACTTGGGGTATCATTAGTTTGGATATCTGGTGGATTAAGTTTGGTTCAATCTTTGATCAAAGAAACTCTTCCTCCCTTTGAACTGGAGCAATTTTTTATATTTAGGGGCTAGGGGAACGACACCGTTCCCTGAGTCCTTTTTTTTAAATAATAATAAAAGAAAATAAATAAATAAAAACAGCGTTGATTTGGTAAGTAGACGATAGTACCTAATAAAAAACTAATGGAAGACTCAATTGATTATACTTAAAACTTAGCGAACTAAAATGACAAAACTCAAATTTAGAAGACTGAAATGACAAAAGGTGAAACTTAGAGGTGTGTTTTGCATTTTAGCCCAAAAAACTTAGAGGACTGAAAGCAAAAATTTTGGTTTTTCAAAACTTACCCAAATCCATATTGACCGAAGTTGCCTTTTGAAGTGGCAAAGTGGAGCCACCGAGTAGACCCTAGCCCGACAAAGCGGAGCCGTTGTGAAATTTTTCTTCTCCTTCTTGGTCTCTCTTCCCTTCTCCTGATCTCTCTTTCTCTCTTGATCCCTCCCTCTTCTGATCTCCTAGTCTCTCTCTTTCCCCTTCTTGGTTTCTCATTCTCTCTCTTTCCCCCTCTCAATCTCTCATTCTCTCTTTTTCCCCTCTTTCTTTCTCCTTTAATCCCTCAAATTTCTCAGTTAATTGGGGTTCTAGGGTATGCGGGTGGGGCAATTTTGATATTTAGGGGCTAGGGGAACGACGCCATTCCCCTAAGTCCTTTAAAAAAATTTTAAAAAAAAATCCAAAATAGCATTGTTTTGGTAAGTNGGTAAATTTTAGGGACCAATATTGTATTTTTATCAAAATTTAAAGTTTTGGCCTTGAAAACCAGGGGCGACTCTAGGATTATATAATTTTTTTTTTTAATTTTTTTTTATCGCATTAAAATAAAATTTTGAACACCCTAACTCTAGATTTTTTTTAAAGCTCGATAGAAATAAACTTGAATATGATCATCTTAACAATATCTTAGCATTCTTAAACACAATTAAAGTCCAATAAAAAACCAATTTGATCTAAAATCTAGAAAAATAAAATAAAAAGCCCAACAACAAAAAGTAGAAATTTGTTAATCTTAAACCTTAGAAAAAACTCATTTAGATCTTAAAAAATTTGAAATAAATCTATCAAATGGGAGATTAGTGAATGTATGAGTACTTGGCGATGTACAAATGTAGCTCTTAGAATTGATAATGAGAATATCATGCAATAATTTCAAAATATGAAATCTCGTAGAAGCCAATTGTAAAACTTCATGTATTTGGGTTTTTATTTTATTTTATTTTATTTTATTTTATTTTTTATGATGTCAATATATTCAAGTTCTCGTTTATTTTAAATTTTGTATAGTTTATGTTTTTTAATTAACCCTCCCTAGAAAATAATCCTAAAGTCGCCACTAATGAAAACTCAAATGTCACCCTCAAAAAAAAATTGGATTTATATAATAGAATTTTAATTTATCCTATTAAAAAACACCATATTTATTTTATACTATTTAAATAAATAGAGGGTAAATATGTATTTTTCTTATTAAAAAAACTACATATATTATATAATATTTAAATAGAGATTAAATATGAACAATTCTTATAACTTCTTACACTATTCTAATTAAAACAAAAAAACCATTTACGCTAAATTTGACCATAAACCCCTAAACCGTCCAAAACTGGTCTTTTTCCGTGTGGATTTTCCCTACCTCAAAGAAAGAACATGACAAGAATAGGACACTTCTCATCTAACCCCGTCCTGTGTCGTTGCCATTCTCTTACTTTTTTCCGCATAGAGGTTAGTGTACAATTAAGCCAATAGGATGGGCTAATTGACATATACTTTCATTTCAATTTGATCTAATTTTTTTATGGGTTATTGTCTAGGATAGAAGAAAAAGGCCCATATATGAATTTTAATGGAAACTCAAATGGGCTTCAATTCCCCAATTTTTCCAAAAAGGAGACACTTTTTGGGTTTTCGTGTAGCTTTTCATATTGTTATATCGTAGGCCCAGTTTTACAGTATATAAATATAAAATTCGGGTTTTACATTGTCTCTTCGCCAGTGCTTTTGGAAACCCTAGCCTCTCTGCTCTCAAGCTCTCTTCTTCGCCTCCACTGGTAATCTCTCTCTCTCTCTCTGTGAAAATTAGATCTGAGAGAAAATTAGGGTTTTGTTTGATTATTCGGTTGTTCTATGCTCTGTAAAGTATAAAGTCATGTTTGTTTTCTTGGAAAACCTGAAAAAGAAAAGTATGAAATTTTGGATTGGATATAAACTCCATTTTTTCAGTGTTAGTCTAATTTTTTGTGCGATTTTTGATTCATGTATCAAATTTTCTTCTTTGTTGGTTCAGATTATTGATTATTTAGTGTTTGACACACAAAAAAAGCCAAAAGATGCAGAACGAAGAGGGTGTTATCACTGAGCTTTACATTCCCAGGAAATGGTATTGTTGTATTAAAAATTCGTTACTTTTTTGTATTTTGTGTATGTGGGGTATGTGTGTTATTTGCTGAAATAGTAATGGTGAATTTGACATTTGTGGAATGGGATTAAATGTGAATGCAGCTCGGCCACGAACAGGCTGATTACCGCAAAGGATCACGCGTCTGTTCAGATTAATGTTGGGCACTTGGATGAGAATGGCGTCTACAATGGCCATTTCTCCACCTTTGCTCTCTGCGGATACGTCCGTGCTCAGGTTTGTTTTTATTACTTGTCATAACTATTATTTGTGTGTAGCTTGTATCATGGATGGCTTCAGTTTAGTTTGTAAAATAGTTTTGGATGGAATTGCTTTGCTTAGCTTGTTTTACGTTGATGACTGCATTGCAGATAATTTCATTTGGGTTAAATTCAAACTTCCCTGAACTTTGAGAAAAGCCAAAATGTGTTGCGAAGTAGGAGATAGAAATTTCCTATTTTTTGTTTCTTTTGTGAATGAAGTCTGTACGTGACTTTGGTGTGGTTAAAATTCGTAGACCATTGTTTTCTTTTGGAAAGTACCCTTTGGAGCCTAGAAGGGAACAACTTCATCTCTTCCTTTTGTTTAGAACACTTGGGTACTGGGTGATGTGTATGGTGTTACTCACATCATTCTAATAACTACTTCATGTTTTTTTAATTGTCCAATTAAAACATGCTTTATAAGAACAGCACTGCCAATGAGCTCCAGGTCAACTGGCACCCTTGCTAGTGTTAGGTGGAAGGTAAGGTCATGGGTTTAAGACCAATAAAAAAAGAGAGAATATTGAAGCAGTGAAATCAACTATTCATATGAATGCATCCAGATTAAGTTTGAAAATGAACGAGGGAAATCAGAAATTTTTGTGTGTGCTTAGTTAATATTAGTCACTAAGTAGTTTACATAACTGGATATGGATGCGTTGGTGATGATTAGTAGGCAATGTGTTTCTTTGTTTCTCCCAGTGTGATAATTTGTTGATGTTTGATTAGAGGAAGTGATTCATAAGGTTTGTGCATAGTTTTTCTTGAAAAATTATGTTTGTTTGTCCTTTTTGGTCTTTCCCATTAATTGTGGTAGATGTTACTCTAATGTTATGCGTCCATTACTCTATTGTTCACTTCTGATGGTGACTCTTGAAGTCTGTCTTTGATTGATCTTTTTTGGGTAAAATTGCACTGACCTTCCCTGAGTTTTTCTAAAATTGCATTCACATTCCCTTGTTTTGAATTGTACACAAGACTACCCGTACTTTTCAAATAAGCTACACTCAATTCACTTGCAGCTTAACACTGTTAAAACTCATTAACACAATTTGATAGATTTATGCCTTTAACCTCACAAATTAAAATTCCTATTTATCAAAAAGTAAATGATACTGAGTTATTGGTGTGTGTGTGTGTGTGTGTATGCACGTGCGTGCGTTTGGCTTTTTCTGAAGCAAATAGTAGGAAGTGAAGAAAGCAAGGTACAGCTTCTTGATTGAATCTTGATTAGCTAGTGCGATGATCCAATCAAATTATTTACAAAACTTGCAATATTCAACTCACCAGTATCACTCGCCTGAACTTGACCTTGTTTCTGATAGTTCAGACCCTTTTACTACTGGCACATCCTTTTATTTTAAAGAGATTTTCATTTGGGTTATATTATTTTTATTTCTCTGGTTTGTGAAATATGATTTGAGTAATGTATTTGTTATGTTAGCAAACGCACTCTGTCCCTAAACCGTCTTTTTGACAAATGTTTTGAGGCAATTTCTTCGTTTGCGATATTAACAATGAAATTCTAGTATATGTATTTTTATATGCTAGAATTTCCCAACTTACTCTACCAATGGTCTTCTTTTGTTTGGCCTTATGGGCACATTAGTTGGGTACATCATTCAATACTATCACAAATAAGTGTGTGGGGTGTGTGCTACTATCAAATTATGTGCCACACTATGGCTGTAATATGAAAAGATTATAATAGGATGATTTGCAGACCAAATTAATTGGTTCAATTTAGGGTTGAAAAACTAGAGAATTGGGAATTGGTTCTTAAGAATTTTCATCTGAAGTTTTAACGAATTGAATCAATCAAGGGAAGGTAAAATTTGAATTTTCATCTCCTGTCAATTTTTCTTTTTCTGTGTTTTAACCTTGTTAAGCTGCAAGGGAGGTGAGTGTAGATTATCTTGAAAAGGGAGGTCTGTACAATTCGAATTTTGGGGGAGGTTAGTTTAAATTTACTAAACCTCAGGAGAGGTGTGTGCAATTTTCCCCTTTTCTTTTATTCTTGCTTTGAAAGTGTTTTGTGACTGATATGGTTGGTTGTGTGGTTAGCTTTTTTTTTTTAAAATACTTATTGCTAACATATGTATTAATAGATGCATAGAACTTGTATTTTTTTTTGCTTTTACCTGTTTATTTAGCTTGGTTTTTCTAATTCTAGTTTGGCTTTTGCATGAACTTTGCTTTCAAGAATTGCTTTTAGTAAACCATACGTTTTGCATGCATTATGAATTCATATAGATTTGGGTATTTCACTCTTCTGATTTCTTTTATTTTCTTTTGCAGGGAGATGCTGACAGTGGACTGGATCGTCTCTGGCAGAAAAAGAAAGCCGAAGTCCGACAGCAGTAGAGAGAGAGAGAGGGAGTAAATTTTTGTTTCTGAAATTCTGTAATAGGAAAAAGACAATGTGGTCCAAGGACAAACAATTGGATCAGTTCTGTTGTGTTGTTTAGAATGTGGTTCAACTTGAGATGTTTATTGTAGTGTTTTAAGGTACATTTTTACAGATCTTGCTTTGCTCATTAAACAATTGCTGCAGGTTGTGACCAGTTGTGTTTTATTTGTGGATTGTATGGAGGATCTAATTAATGTAGTTAAGAATACTAGTCCTTTATTCTGAAAAAAAAAAAGAGAGATACAGGTGCTTTAAATAATTATCTGAATGAAGTTATGTTGTATTTGTGACCTGCATTGATCTTAGGTCTGAGATTTTGTTGAAATCCTTAGATTGTTATGAATGTTGCAGTGAGGTTGGACTTTTGAAGGGATCCGTGTATCGGTGATAAGGTTCAATCTAATGATGTGGTGGATATCTATGTGAGAAATGTGCGGATGATAACCATGGATATATGACTTCGTGAGTATGGTTCAGTTTTTTGATATTGTGCTTTTTTGATATTGTGCTTTTTGCAGTTTTTTGATATTGTGCTTTTTGAAAAAGTGGGGGTTTAAAAAGTGCACTATGAAACTGGGCTTTTTGTAAAAGTTGAGTGTTTGGTAAAATCTGTTAAAAAATGTTTTTTGAAAAAGTTGAGGGCCTGTTTGGTTGATTCATTCTAACTAATATTTTCACATTTTCAACAACTCTTTATGCATGTCAATATACTTTTTTATCTATACGTATATAAAAAACACTCAAATAATATTACTCAAACTAACCAACCAAACAGGCTCGGAATGTTTAGCTACCACTTATAATTAAAAATAGCAAAAACTCTCTATTTAATGTTTTTTTTTTTTTTTTTGTTACATATATATTCGAAGTTTATTTATTTAAATCAACTGCTTCATATACTTACCAAAAAAAAAAAACTTATTAATAATAATATATTATTAGTAGATAATGGAATCTTATTAATGTACTTATTGAAATATGTCACAACTGCTTCACATGTAATTGCCACAAATTGGTAAAACTTTTCATAAATTGTCGTTATTATTCTCATCATCACTGTCACTATTCTCATCATCAATATCATCATTGTTATCATCATCATCATTATTGTCAACAATATTATAATTGCCATCATTCAAGTCACAACCATCATGATCATCACAGTAATTTCTGTAATCCCCTTTCATTAACAATTTCTTATAGCTACTCTCATAATTGTCATTATAATCATTCATATTTGTATAGCCTATACAACAAAAGTAACAAATAATCAACCATTGCGAATACTACTTTAATACAAATCAGCAAAGTAAGAAAAGGCAACAATAACAATTTAATGCAAATTTCAAATGTGTTTACATTACACATATATTAGTCCAAATCTAATACTAAATATCACATAACTTAGTTTAAAGTTAATACAACATAGTTAATACAATATAAAACTAATATTAGCCCTAAGCTAATACAACATAATGTTAATATTAGTCCTAAGCTAATACAGAGTACCACATAAGATTGGTCACTTCTTTTGGTTCCAAATCATTCCTTGTAGTCACTACAGCTATGACCCTGGTACCTTGAAATTTAGAAACATCTCCCTACATGACTTTTTAAGACAAAGGAAGCTTCAATAGCAAACTTACTATCCACTCCAAGAAGTGCTCTCACAATCTCCATGACATTATCAATTGAACTTACTGTCCTTCAAAATGTTTTTCTCAAATCGCCGATGGATGACAAAGGCAAGAGAGACTTTTACCTGCAGCTGCACAGAGAGGATTGTAGCAACACGGAGAGGCTTGTTCTATAGCAAAGCAGAGATATAAGAGGAATCTGGCATGAGGTGAGCTGTAGAGAGGTGTTATCCTTTGATTTATGAAAGGGTAAAATTGAGTTTTCAATAAAATATTTGGGCAATTTGGTAATTGAACACTGCCTTCAACGGTAATATTTATGAAATGTGCATTGGTTTTTGCAAAAAGCTCTGAAGAGTTGTCCAGTGTTAAAGTGGACTTCTTTGACATTTCAAAATGCAGCTTTTAGAAAAAGCAACTTTTAAAACCTTACTAAATGCACATTTTATTTTTTTGGTTTCAAAAAGCACTTTTTGCCATCTGAAAGTGCAAATAAACGGGCACTAAATTTCTCTCAAATTTTATGAACACCATGAGCAATACAATTAGGTTCTAGTAATAATGGTTTTGAATTTGCTGGAAGGTCTCTATCAATATTCCACATGAATATTGGGTCTGGCTCCAGTTATGTTACAGTAGGCTGTGACTTGTAAGACATGTAGCACGCGAACATTGTTGCTGTGTGAATGCATTTGGACTCTAACCGCAGCATAGTTTTGCATCTCTTGCTGGACAGACAGTACACCTTGTACGGTGAAGTTGAGGAAACAATTCTGGCTGTTCGTGGTGCCACCATGCTAATTTCCTAAATTGATATGCTTCAAGATGTGATTTGTTGTTCCAATTATATGATTGTCTTACGAGAAGTTTCTATGGTTGTGATCTTAAAATATTTGAAACATGTCACACTGTAACCTTTTAGTTTTAGTGCATCCTTATAGTTTTAGTGGACTCGTGCCTTAAATGAAGTGATTGTGATATGGTGTTGTAACTCGAATCACTTATTTGACATGAGTAATTCTAAGACCACAATTTCTACCATATCTTGTTTTATATTTCTAAGTCCACAACCTCTACTACATCCTTTTTATAACTATTCTACATGGCAAATTTTGATTGAATGTCTTTCACTTTTACAAGATTCCATATATTTTTTTTTTCTATCACTCATAGTTTGTCACATTTGAGTGATGACAAAGTTATGGCACAAAAGGGTGTGATCCTAGATATTTTTTCAGTAGATAGCACGAAAGATCAAGCACAAGGTTGCATTTTTAATTTGTTATGTATCACCATCATTATATTATAACACAGTTATAGGTCGTGGCTTGTCCTGCTGTTGTAGCATTAAGATCATTTTACTAATTGTTGCAAAAAAAAAGATCATTTTACTAATTAAATCAATGCATGGAATTGGTAAGATTTAGTTTAACAAATGTGAATGCTTAAACATCAATGTTCCATTAGACACAAGGTTGCATTGGGGTAGGCAACCCACGTAGATATTTTAGATGTTCAAAATGTTTTTTTTTTAGAAGATAAATAAAAATTACTGTTTATTCAGTTACAAGAAATATTTTCTTACTATTGGTTCATGCCTTTCATGTAAAAGATGTTTGTTAGACACTGCTCGATTTTAATAATCAAACCCTTGTTAATGGGGTCATCTTTGAGTTTCGAATTTGTGGGTGAGTTATCTCAAGTTATTAACCTTTACAAAGTGGACTCCCCTCCTCCCCGGTCTGACTTTCGCCTCTCCTCTTGAATGGTTACATGAGGCTTATAATTCCCTTCAATTGATACGTTCATATAATTCTATTTGTCAACTAGTAACCATAATCCAAATATATTGAGTCCACAGTTGTGGCCTTCATGGTAAACCTGTATATGAGGAAGTACATGAATAGTATGGGGCCTATGGGCTCAATTAATTTGCTTATTGATCAAAGCAATAATGCAAACCACAAATGATAAAGTAAGCACAATCATGAGAGAGAAAGAGAGGTTAATTTCTTTTTTCGACGGGGCCAAAGTCCATCAATTATAATAAAGACTTA
The DNA here is from genome assembly GCF_002906115.3 of Quercus suber. Taxonomy (NCBI): domain Eukaryota; kingdom Viridiplantae; phylum Streptophyta; class Magnoliopsida; order Fagales; family Fagaceae; genus Quercus; species Quercus suber. The sequence goes on from NW_027069731.1 coordinate 416,298, forward strand.
CTGTTACCAAGAGAACCATATTTTGCAGCCTATTAATGGCTTGACCGAAATGTTAATAGGACAATCGATTTTTATTTTTTAAAAGTCACCATCCTCCCTCTCTCTCTCCCTCTCTATCTCTCTCTATTTAAAGGAAGCTAGTAAAGGCAAAATTAAGTACAAAATAGTCTGGGCCCTCTGGGGTAAGTAATTCTCCAAAAATAATAGGCCTTGCATATAACACAAAATCTTCACTATTGTTTAATTCCCACCTTAGCTAGCAATGCTGCATGGTGATCTTCTTCACTATAGTTATGATAGACCTGACTTCTGAGTCACCATAAAATGCTGAAATAGCAACCTAATGCTAAAATTCAGGGTATTGCATGGGTGGCATTTTAAAACACAAACTTAGCACATGAGGTGAGAAGATCCACAACAACTTTAGCATTTAATTTAACGGGTTGTGTTAATAGGTACCGTAAGGTACCCGTTAACAATAACTTTTGTGCAGCTTTTTGTATACTTTTTGTAGCTTTTTATTCTTTTTGACCATTTTTTAACAGTTTTTTTTTCCCTTTTTATTAAGTGAGAGCCATATAGAGAAATCTTAACAAGCACCGCACAGTGCTTGTTAACATTTCCCTAATTTAATTTGAATTTTAAAATTCTAGAATTGAATGCTAGAGTAAGTCCATTTCCATCTCTAAAGTACACAATTCTGCCAAAAGAGAATTTGTGCGACCAATATTTCAACAAGAAGCCCTAGGTTTCCCAAAACAGATCCACGTGTTTAGTTTATGGAAACCTGTCGAAGCTTGTTCCCAACCAATGAGCTTAAGACAATTTTGGTAAATGCTCCCCTTGGGAGGTAGCAAGTTTCGGATGAGTCGGAATTCAATGGTTAGTAATAGTATTCCGGCTTTTTCAAAGATGGCTCTTTCCTAAAAAGTTGCCCTCAAAAAACATTTTGGTTAGGGGCTGTCCAAATTTGCGACAAGATTATGGGAAAAATATCTTTCTACTTGACTTGAGGTACGGAAGAATTTGAGCACTGTTTTATTAAATAAAATACATGTTGGATAGAAAAATTAGGGGGATCCAAACCAACCCCAATCATTTCCCAAAGCTTAAGAATCGAGTTACATTCTATAACTCTTAGAATGTGTAGGATAGAAAAAGGGAATTTAAAAAAAGGGGGTCGCTGCTAGCAGATCCTCCCTTAGCCCAAAGATCCACGCATTTGTTTCCTTTGAGGTAGGTGGAGCAGTCTCTCTCATTGTGGTATTTTAACCACCTTTCTTTTTTTTCTTTTTCTTTTTTCTTTTTTGTAGAAATGCTTAAAAAAAACATTTTAGCGAAAACCTATTTTATCTTTTCTATATTTATAGACTTAGGAAACTTTTTAGTTTCCATTTCATATCAAGCTAGAAATAAAAATATCACAAACTCGATTGGAAGCACAGTTAAATTAAGGAAAGAAATAAATCCAGTGACATGAATCAAACTTTGTAAGGATTAAATTCCTGTGTAGCAGGGCAAGATAACTCAGTGACGATTGATGAGATCTCAGATAATCAAGGAGAAGCAAAATGATGCTCACCAATCAATGAGAGAAGTTTGATACAAAAAGCAAAACTTTTGCAGACTAAAGGCAGCCATTAATTTGGGACCAAGATGAGCAGAAACAAAATAAACAAGCACAAGAAATATATTACTTGAATCCTAAAGAACAATGAAAAAACAAACACGTCAGGCCTGAGGTTTCACTAGGAGCATTTCATCCATTTGAGACGTTCTGTTCGATGCACTACCACACACAACTTATCTCATGATTCAATGGTGCACACATCAAGGTCAGGGGCCCTCACTTGGGAAATCAAACAGTTCAAACTATAAGAAACTAAAAAGTTTGACACATGAGCTATATCTGCAAAAATAAAAAATGAATCGAACAAAAAAGAATCCCATATCAAGAATCTTGATTCAAGATGACCTAAAGCCATTGCCTAACCATATTGTCATTCCCATATAGGAGCCAAGCTCCAAAAATAACTGCTAAAAATAGGTGACCCACAACACACCAATGCACCTGGACAATGGGTACTAATTACTAGTATACTGAATAGAGTTTTTGAATGATTATCACCCAATTAAAAAACAAAAATCCTAAAGAAAAGTTCATGTGTAGCTCATCTGAAAAAGATCCAATCACTTGATAAAGCACCAGACTTCTAAAAAAAAAAAAAAAAAAAAAAAAAAAAAAAAGTTGAAAACTCATATTGATTAGTAAAGAAAAATAAAGAGATGTTTTATCATTGCTTTTCTTTCCCAATATGTCTTGCTAAAATAGGAAAGATGAAATCCAATATTATTGCTTTGCCCAAAATAATAAATCTCAATTTTTAGTAGTTAGAGAAAATGAAGCAAAAACTTATTATTGTAAAACATTATAGCTTCATATATTAAAGAGGAGGGGCAATTCTTATTTCACTTCCAAGTTTAAGAACCCTAATTTCAGACCAAAAATTATTCATACATATTTTTAGAAATATGATTTATATCTCAATAAAGCTCTTCAACAAAGAAAGGAAATAAATGTATTTTTCTACATTTAGTTCTGTAATGAAAATTATGGATCTCGTTAATGTTCCTTAGACGGTATTCACATTAAATTCGTCATTTGAGGTCAATCAACAAAAGCTCTTGAAAAGGTCCAAAACACACATATTGCCTCCCACGGTTGATGCTTCGTGGACTTTTATTTCCACAAGGAAGACTAGTTCAACAACAAACCACTGATAAAGCTATGTAGTTTACCCTTAGTAGAAAGTATGTGGACTGCAAAGAAATTATTACTCAATAGTGAAAGAAGCAGCAAAGCATAGCATGTATGTCCATTACACTCTCTTGTCATGTTTCAATATCTACTGTTTACGCAACATAGTAGGACCTTTTCTTTCCTAATGCATTTTGATAAGATTGGAAATAAGGAAGTCAAATATTATTGTGCAAGATAATGTATCATAACTTTAGGCATTTAAGAAAAATGAAGCCGCAACTTTTTTTACTAAAATTATGATCTTAAATATAGGCATTAAAATAGGAAAGAATACCTTAATTGCTACAACCTACATACTTCGAAGAAAGTCAATGGCTAAGAAGCCAGGATGATCTCTTTGAAATCTTTGTCATTAAAGCCAAATATAAGTCATATATTGTGGCCTTAATATCATAATTATGGCCATTAAAGGGTTTTTACATTTTCTACTATAACTAAAACAATCCGTTTGTGCCCTTTTATGTGTCAAATTAATGCTATGCTAAGAAGGAATATAAATGATAAACAACAGACTAATGATAACAACAAGGATTGAACAGAGAAATAAATGCACACATAGAAGAAAAAAAAAATTCATTGTTGCACTATGTACACAACACAACACTACAATTCACTAACTTTATTATATCTTAACTCCCTGTTCATTTAAAAGTTTCAAACAAACTCAATTTTTACTTTTAAAAAAAGACACTAACAGACAAACATAACTATTTACCATTAAAAAAATTGCTATTCATATAAGCACAAAAAGACCAAAAAAAAAGACAAAAATAAACTCATAGAGCAAAACAACACGTGGGAGGATATCCATCCACCACTGGACACTTCTAGTATTTTTATTTAAGTCATTGTTTAAGTCTCTTAAGAAAGAACTCTCTCTCTATTTGTCTTTGTATCAGACAGTTTAAGATTTTTTTTTTTCGTTGCTCACTTGCTCATGAATGAGAGAGACAGAGAGAGAGAGAGAGAGATACCAAATCTGGTGCGATTGGGCTAGGGACAAGGCTGGCGGCTCTGCTGCTACCATGCCGCTGCTGCTGCTACCTCTCCCTTCACTGCTTTACTTCAACCATCAGCCGCTGAGTCTCTTGGTTAGGCTTAGAGTTAGGGTTTTATTTGTTTGTTTGTGGTTTTTTTTTTTTTTTTAATCCTTGATGGAATAAGAGATTAGTTTTGTTTTTAATTTTTGAAAGGCCGGACTATTTGTTCTTGATAAAATTTGGTGGATTGGGTTAAATTTTCTTTAGCCTTTACTATTTTGTGATTTATGTTTTTGTGCTAAATTTTTTGGGCTTGCTAAATTTTCTTTTATAGATTAGATCCATAAATTCTTTTTATGGCCTTTTAAAGTGTCAGTGGGCTTTTTTGTGGGCTTGCCCTGTTAAAACTTTTTTTTTTTTCCTTAAAAGTAGAACAAATAAATTTTTTTTTTTATTGGAGGGTATTCCTAACATGTGATAGTTCTTTTTTCACATTTGATGGTTCCCTTCATTTTTCTCACATTTGAAGGTTTCATCCTCACATTGTGCAGTTCTAACATCACATCTGACAGTTCTTTTCTCACATTTGGTAGTTCTCTTACTTTTTTTTTCTCACATTTGACGATTTTATTCTCACATTATGCAGTTCCAACATCACATATGATAGTTCTTTTATCACATTGGGTGGTTCTCTTACTTTTTTCTCACATTTAACAGTTTCACCCTCACATTGTGTAGTTTCAACATCACATATGACTATTCTTTTCTCACATTTGGTGGTTCCCTTACTTTTTTTTCTCATATTTGACAGTTCCATCTTCACATTGTGCTGTTCCAATATCACATGTGACGTTACATGAATTATGTGGGCTGCAAAAGGAAATTTGATGTTGATGGATACATTTCTTACGTTAAAAGGCTAGTGGATGAGATTAAGAAAAGAAAATCAGAAAGCTTGCTCAGTTAGAAGGCAAAGGAACTTCGCAGTTCATAACTTGGGTCCTAAATTGAATATGAAGAGTAATTTTTGAAGAGTATATTAAAGGTGTCTGTTGGTAACCAGAAGAAAAGAGTGATGATCTAGAAGCACCATGTACTCCCCCCTGCCCCTCCAATTTATCCTTTTTGACATAATTAGAAGTGTTAGTATGAGTTGGAAATAGTGAAATGTAACTCGTTTGTTTGCTGCAATCTGCACTTTACACTTAACACAGTAGCTTGAGTTTTTTGGTATTTGTGTGTGTGTGTGTGTGTGTGTGTGTGTGTGTGTGTGTTTTTATTTTTATTTTTTATGTATGTTCATAAATCAAGAAAGAATGGAGTTACAAAAACCATCATTTGTCTTACATACTGAAACGACCTCAGTAGGAAAGCTCTGCACACAAAAACAACTAAAAGAATCAGTTCTTATTGCTCATCTCCCTAAGCAATGACTAGCTGAATTGGCCTTTTGTTCTAGCTTTACAATGTCAAGAATGGGAAATATTTCCCATGGGGAATCATGAGATCTTCCTGTCAGGAAATCACAGCAAAAATCTTGGAATCTACTTCAATAATTACTCTAGTTATTCCTGCAAAACTTGCTAAGTTCAGAGTTACGGTGTTGCGCACTGGCACCTGATTTGTCCATCCCTTCACAAATGCACTTTTGAGTTTCGAAATAGAGCAGCAAACACATCTTTTTGCCTTGGATTGCAGCATCAACATAAATCTTTATGTATCCACCTGGAGGCTTTTCCCAAACGACATCTCTTGTATCACTAGGATCCTTTCTTAGGAGGTGAAACTGGTATTCTCAGCCTATGTTCATGGGATCTTTTGGTTACTTTGGAAGGCACCTCATTTAAATTTAAGTTGCTGCCATTATGCTGGACTTGGTTTCGCAATTCCCATATCACATCCATAATCTTAGTTGCATAAAGCGTAAAATGTTCAACTCTACCTCATAAACAGGTGGCCATAATGCAAATTTAATCAGATCAATATTGTTTTGGATTCCCATCCCATCAATAAATATGATCCGTTGTCATGCAAATTATACTGGCCTTGCAATGAAGCACTTGGTAAATAAATGAATATAGCTTGCTTCAGCAGCATTGCACTTATTCTCCCCTAAATTCCATTTTTGCTTTTAAAAGACCCAAACTATTTTGATTGACCCATTTGAGACGTGTACAATGTAATGTGTAATTTTTTAACAATAAAAAGGTTGTCACATCACTTAAAAAAATGTTATGTCAATGTTCTGTTAAATAGTCAATCCACCAGCACGATTTGCACGGCCACCGTTGCCACCTGCATGATCAGCCCGCTGATATCCATCACCTCTACGGTTTGAAAATCCTTCTCGGTTGCCACCCCTGCTTCCAAACTCAGCCCTACCATTAAAGTCACCCCGACCATAGCCCCTGCCACCTCATAGTTTCCATTTCCACGCCTTCCTCTGCCTCCTTCATTCCTATATCCATTCCCCTTCCAGATGAAAATTGTCCCTTACCGTTCCCTGGAGATTAAAAAGGCTGTCACTATTAGATGTCATGGAATCAAGGTGGCACCTGACCTAATAAACATACCATGAATATCCATTACCATCATCCAATTAGTTGCGCATGTTTGGCTAAGATTTGTAGAAAGAAATAACTCATGAGATGAAAGCTATATTCATTCAATCAGAATGCCCTTTTACTCTTGGGACAAAATGGGTCCATCAGAAAAAATTGTGAGACCCGCACGTTCCTCCCCCTAACCCCATAGTATGTATTTCCCTAGGCTAACTCCCACAGTAAAAGACCTTCTGTGTCTACTTAGAAAGTGGAACATTCTCTTCCAATGTTTTTCCTAATAAGTAAATCCAAGATCACCTAATCTAAGGTCCAAAAGAACACAACTTGGCCAACATCCCAACAAATTCTTTGTTATTTACTCTCTCTTACTTATCAAAAAAAATTCTTTGTTATTTACATTTAATATTTTCAATCTAGAAACCTAAAACTCCCACCCCTCCCCCCCCCAAAAAAAAAAAAAAAAAAAAAAATTTGAATGGGTAAAATTCATCTACAAAACCCGACTTACCTCGACTGGTAGACCTCTTTTCCTCTACAACAGCCTGGCGTCCACCAATGTCAATGGGCGACTCCTAAACATCAACAGAAATATTATTTCATGCAATAATTCAAAATAACATTAAGAAGCTAACTGATGCAACAATCAATTGAAAGGATAATACAAATAATGAAATCAAAACCAAACTCATTAGCAATAGAAGCTGTTGAAACATCATACAACATATATGAATAGTAGACTAATAGTACACTCATGTTAAGATTAAAAAAAAAAAGTAGATCTTAACGCATCAATATTATAAACAAGAGATTTTTTTAAGTAAACAATTGCAACATCCTTTTATAATTTTCTAAATAACATATTTTGAGTAATAATTGCAAATAGACTTAGTTACCATGTGTAATTTGGAAACAATCATCATTCAAGAACACTGATAAGATTAAGATTTTTTTTTTGTTTAAAATCCATAAAAACTAATAAAATTCAACACTAAACCTCCCCACTGGAGGGGAGAGAACTCTACATTTATAGAATCTCATCCTGTATTTATAACCTGCTGGACAGGAAAGAAAAAAACCAAGGAAAAGAGGATAATCACAGGCATACAATGCAGACTAGCAAGTGAGTCCTCATCAAAGCAGATGGAGAACGGAGAAAACAAAACCAGAGGAGTGGCATAGCCTTTGAAGCCAAATCCAGAGAGGGGAAGAAGATTTATGTTAAATGCTACAGTACCAAATTTTCAAATTGTCAATCAGAAAGATGGGTTGCTGCAGTGAGGCTGTGTTGAAGGCAATAAAGATGGGTTTCACAAGAATTATTAAACTTGCAAGTCATAAGCTGGAACAAGTCTGGAACAAAATTGGCAGCTACCATGGAATTATCAGCACCAACAGAAGACATCAGGAAAGCACAACAGGGTCACCAGCTGACTCTTCAAGCAATGCAATTAACCATAATAGCCCTAGCTAAACTTGCTACCAACTACCCTTTGCATCACTTTTGGACAAACTGCTAATTTTGACTAGTTTCCAACAATAGCTATTATTCTATCAACTACTGTTGCAATTTTATTGATGATGACATTCTGCAAAACAAAATCTCATTGGCATCAACAGTTAATCGCCCAAGTAGGTTTTAAAATTGCATTTAGATTACAACCGAAGAACCTATATCACAAAAAAATTAAGAATTATAGCAGCATATCCCATTTAACTAATGAAACAAGTTATGGTGCATCCATCTACTCCATCATGTAAAACATAACAGGAGAGGTAAAAGGTAAAGGAAAGAGGAAGAACATAACACCAAGGCAAAATCGATGAACAACAGCACAACAGAATTGCACCTTGCAGAGAATTGGTTCAATTAAACCAAAAACTCAGAAATATAAACAGCATATCCCAGTCATAACAAAGTCCCATAAATTATTAAACAGCCTTAGATTTAGTATGTAAATGAGTATAAACTCATATTTACACCAACAGGATCTAAGAAGTCCTAAAGTCAACCAATGAAAGAAGTTATGGCCCATTCATCTACTCAATCATATCAAGAATAACAGAGAAACAGAAAACAGATCAGCCCAGAATAACAGATGTATACCTTGATTGCACTTTGCACAGCACTTGCCGCCTCAAATTCCACAAAGCCAAAACAAAATCCCTGTTGTATTGACACATGGAGAATAATTATAATGTTCAGGGAACAGCTAACAATGAACAACATAAACTTGATTAACATATAACATACCTTTTGGCTTCTAACTTGAATACCACCATTCTTAATAGGTACAAACTTCTTGAACTCATTCTCTAGTAGGGAAGGTGTGACATTCAAAGGGAGGCCTTTTATGTAGATGGAGTAACCTTCGACTGGTCATAAAACGCAAAGTATACATATTAACTAGATTAATACACCCATACAGAGTAAACAACAACAACAACCATGATGCAGATCATAATGTGAGTTAACTAGCAGAAATAAAAGTCAACAATAACAAACTGCACACCTTCAGAATCCTTATTACTACTGTTTTCATTAGCATTTGTGCGGGAAACCGGTGTCTCAGACACCAGCAGAGGAGGAGGTCCAGCAATTACTGGCTGCTCTTGGCTCTTGGAAACAGACCTCCGAGGAGCATAAGTTGGGGCAGAAAAAGCAGCTGGACTCTCCTTCTTAACCTTAACCTGCAACAACAAATTGAAGTAAAAGATATAACTTCTGCCCACATCCAGGATGTAGAAATTACAACTATAGCTGCCAATGGAACCACACACTTAATGAATAAGCAAGTTAAAAGGATAGAATTTTGATTGATGAATGCTTACAATAGAGGCATATGACTTTTTTGGAACTTATTCAGTTTTAGAGTTGGATTCAGCCACTATCTGCCATTCATCTGAAACTTCATCAATTACCTCAACAACCGGCACTTCTCTTCTTCAATTGAAGCCTGTCCATTTTCAGGAGGGTTGTATACTTCTCCATCAACAACCTCTGACAATTCAGCTGCTGTTTCAGAAACATGATTCTCCTCAACAGGACTACAGGAGTAGGCTCTGAAACAAAATCCCTTCACACTCTAATGACTAAGAATACATATATTCTTCTTTTCAAAATGCCTACACACTTATGTTTATACCATAACATAAACCCCCTTCACACTCTAATGACCAGGGGCTTCAACTGATTTTTTGGCCCAAAGGTTATCAATACACACACACACACACACACACACATATATATATATATATTTTTTTTTTCTTCATTTCAGTAAGCAATTTAAATCTAATTGTAAGGGGTTTACCCAGAGAAATTATCCAACTCCTGCCAAGCCAGAGAAAAAAACCCAAATTGTTCAACCCAGCCAGAAAAACCTATGATAAATAACCCAAATAGTATAAACGGCAATACTAACAAACCCAGCCAGACAAAATAAAGAAAAATAAACCAAATTGAAATCAGTATTAAACATACAATTAGAAGTTTTACTAATTCAAGTATATACAATAACTTATTCTCTCACCTGCTATGAACCAAAAGGAATAATAGATTGGTTTTGTCCCTAGCAACCCTGCGAAACCAAAAGGTAAACAAAAACAAAACAAAATTAATAACAATTCAGCCATACAGAGAACAAACGGCAACAGTTAAAAAACCCATATGGAAAATTAAAGAATAAGGATGAGACGTACTGAGATTTTAGATTCGATAAACGGAGGAAACTTCGAACAAAAGGGTAGAGAAACGGAAGAAGCGCCGCTGAGTTGGATTGGATACGGAAGAAGCGCCGTTGAGTTGGATTGGATGTGGATTTGAGGTTGGATTGGAATAGAAGAAGCTAGAGGGTGGCGCCGCCGAGTTGGATTGAGATTCGATGGTGCGCCGTTGTCTGGTTCTTCTATCGTGGGTATGGGTTTATTGAGCTAGCGAGGCAAACGTGATATTGTTATGAAACGAGATAGAGGAAAACGAGACAGAGCTGAAGAGGCTTTAGCGTTGAGACGAGACAGAGTTGGGAGGAAAACCAGAGGCGTTGTTGATGCGTGATGATTCTGCGTTCTTTTGCTTTGTTTTTTTTGGTTTATAAATATATAACCTGTTTAGCCAGTAACCAGTATCCCTTAAAATTATACCAATGGTCAGGATTTAAACAATGCTAAATCAACGTTTAAAATTAAGGTGGTACCGTAACCACACTTTTTTCTGGCAGGTACGGTAGAATGACCTATGATGATTATTCATTTATAACACTTAATCACTAACCAACATGAGTCTCAAAAAACTTTGTTATAGGACTTTATCATAAGTACAAAATAAGCATAGATTTTTTATCTTTTTTTTTTTTAAAGGATATTGTTATTGTTTTCATCCTTATAAGAATTTAAGCATAGATTAAATTTTCATTATTTTTGACATTTTTTCTTCTATTCCTTTATAAATTATATATTGTGTTGGTATAAATATATTTTTCTCAAGCTTTTAGAGGATGGACTTTAGATAAGATGTTCAACTTTTATACACCAAGCATTGATTGTAAGTCTTGTACATGGAACAAATAGAGATAAGAAATTAAGAATATGGTCCATTTTGGTTAGCCTTAGCTTGATTTGTCTAGACATCAATTTTCTCTCTTGCTTCGACTTATTTTAGGCGGAAGTTTCCTTGATTATTATTTGTATACAAAATTCCAAGATCATTAAATTGGAATAGGTCCCTTACTAATCTAACCAATTGGAATAGGATGAAATTTCTTCCCATCCACACTAAACGTTGTGTACACTCCAATTTTTTTCTGCATCTCATAATGATATGTTGTTGACAGGTGTCATCCAAGTCCAACATGATTGAGAGTTGTAATTGAGACTATGTCCCAGAAGCTTTACTATTCAATACTTAGCGAGAAAAATTAAACACTCATTTGATGTAACAAGAGACTATGGAATTTGACAATGTATACACTAGGTTTGTTCTTGATGTTGTGAAATTGCTATAGGTACTAAAAACTCTAGTTTGATTAGTTGGCAAGTCATGTTTTTTAAAATCATGGTAGAATATGGCTTTACATTGCGTACCAAATATTTTCTCTACTTATATACCCAAAACAAAAATTATCCAACCAAATTATCCAAACCTAAATCATATTTAATCCCCTAATTTAAAAAGAAAATAAAATACCCATAGGGGTTTCGGCGTTTTGATGGTGGTGGGAGGCCAATATGATGGAGGCAACGGCCCCTTAGATTTCTCTTTCTCTCTCTTTCAAATGTTTTGTCAGTCTCAAGTCTTTTATAGTGAAACAATGCATTTTGATTTTGTAGTGAAATAATGCATTTTATTTAACAATCCACAACATTTTTGTGTCTCTTTATCTCCCTCCAAGGCCTTATTTGGTTAGTTATTACTATTAGTCCTTAATTATTATTTTTTTGCTTTTTTAAAAAAAAAATATTAAAATGGTGGGTATGCTAAAAGACATGAAAAAGAGAGAAATGTGTGATGTAAGTTTAGGCAATTAATGAGAGACTAATGAGATAACAATAAAATAAGTTAATATAAACTTTTAAGTAACAGTAAAAAAATGCTAAATGCAAAATTAGAGCGTCACTTGGCAAGACCTCATCCACTCCCGCTTGAAATCTCTACTTATATATATTGATGATTATTCATTTATAACTCCTAATCACTAATCAACATGAGTCTCAAAAAACTTTGTGATAGGACTTTATCATACATACAAAATAAGAATAGATTTTTTATCCTTTTTTTTTTTTAAAGGATATTGCTATTGTGTTCATCCTTATAAGAATTTAAGCATAGATTAAATTTTCATTATTTTTGACATTTTTTCTTCGATTCCTTTATAATTTATATATTGTGTTGGTTTAAACAAATTTTTCTCAAGCTTTCAGAGGATGGACTTTAGATAAGATGTTCAACTTTTATATGCCAAGCATTGATTGTAAGTCTTGTACATGGAACAAATAGAGATAAGAAATTAAGAATACGGTCCATTTTGGTCAGCCTTAGCTTGATTTGTCTAGACATCAATTTTCTCTCTTGCTTCGACTTATTTTAGGCGGAAGTTTCCTTGATTATTACTTGTATACAAAATTCCAAGATCATTAAATTGGAATAGGTCCCTTACTAACTTAACCAATTGGAATATGATGAAATTTCTTCCCATCCACACTAAACGTTGTGTACACTCCAAATTTTTTCTGCATCTCATAATGATATGTTGTTGATAGGTATCATCCAAGTCCAATATGATTGAGAGTTGTAATTGAGACTATGGCCCATAAGCTCTACTATTCAAGACTTTGCGAGAAAAATTAAACACTAATTTAATGTAACAGGAGACTATGGAATTTGACAATGTATACACTAGGGTTTGTTCTTGATGTTGTGAAATTGCTATAGGTACTAAAAACTCTAGTTTGATTAGTTGGCAAGCCATGTTCTTTAAAATCATGGTAGAATATGGCTTTACATTGCATACCAAATATTCTCTCTATTTATATACCCAAAACAAAAATTATCCAACCAAATTATCCTAACCTAAATCATTTTTAATCCTCTAATTTAAAAAGAAAAAAAAAATACTCGTAGGGGTTTCGGCGTTTTAATGGTGGTGGGAGGCCAATATGATGGAGGCAATGGCCCCTTAGATTTCTCTTTCTCTCTCTTTCAAATGTTTTGTCAGTCTCAGATCTTCTATAGTGAAACAATGCATTTTATTTAACAATCCACAACATTTTTGTGTCCCTCTATCTCCCTCTAAGGCCTTACTTGGTTAGTTATTTCTATTAGTCCTTAATTATTATTTTTTTGCTTTTTTTTTAAAAATATTAAAATGGTGGGTATGCTAAAAGAAATGAAAAAGAGAGAAATATGTGATGTAAGCTTAGGCAATTAATGAGAGACTAATGAGATAACAGTAAAATAAGTTAATGTAAACTTTTGGGCAATAGTAAAAAAATGCTAAATGCAAAATTAGAGCGTCACTTGGCAAAACCTCATGCACTCCCGCATGAAATCTCTACTTATATATATATATATATATATATATTGATGTTTATTCATTTATAACTCCTAATCACTAATCAACATGAGTCTCAAAAAACTTTGTGATAGGACTTTATGATATGTACAAAATAAGCATAAATATTTTATCTTTTTTTTTTTTTAAAAAAGGATATTGCTATTGTGTTCATCCTTATAAGAATTTAAGATAGATTAAATTTTCATTATTTTTGGCATTTTTTCTTCGATTCCTTTATAATTTATATATTGTGTTGGTTTAAACAAATTTTTCTCAAGCTTTCAGAGGATGGACTTTAGATAAGATGTTCAAATTTTATACGCCAAGCATTGATTGTAAGTCTTGTACATGGAACAAATAGAGATAAGAAATTAAGAATACGGTCCATTTTGGTCAGCTTTAGCTTGATTTGTCTAGACATCAATTTTCTCTCTTGCTTCGACTTATTTTAGGCAGAAGTTTCCTTGATTATTACTTGTATACAAAATTCCAAGATCATTAAATTGGAATAGTTCCCTTACTAACCTAACCAATTGGAATAGGATGAAATTTCTTCCTATCCACACTAAATGTTGTGTACACTCCAAATTTTTTCTGCATCTCATAATGATATGTTGTTGATAGGTGTCATCCAAGTCCAACATGATTGAGAGTTGTAATTGAGACTATGACCCAGAAGCTTTACTATTCAATACTTTGCGAGAAAAATTAAACGCTCATTTAATGTAACAGGAGACTATGAAATTTGACAATGTATGCACTAGGGTTTGTTCTTGATGTTGTGAAATTGCTATAGGTACTCAAAACTCTAGTTTGATTAGTTGGCAAGTCATGTTCTTTAATCGTGAAAAGTCTACAATGGAAAACTTTTATATTCCTACAATAAAAATTGTTAGCCCCCTCATCCAATGGACCCCCCTTATTTATACAAAGAAAAAATGGTCCAATATTCCTAAGTGTGACTTAGTTACATGCAATTTTTGTGCAATTGTGCTTAGATTTCTTTTAAAAATTTAATTATAATTTTAAACTCTAATTTGGTGATTTTTATATGATTTTTGTGGTTTGATTTTGATTTAGTAAAGACATATTAGCCAAAAGAAACGAAGGTAGAGCTATTAAAGAAATTTGTACTTTCATTTTAGCAATTACAAATAGCTAATGCTGCATTGTCATTTGTGGTTGTGATATGAATAAGCGGTATGTTGTTTGGGCGACTGATTGAGGCAAATCAATTAACCATATTAAAAGGTATTAGCAACTTTTTCTTTCTCCTTTACCATTTGTGGTATGTATATGCATTTTTCACATATGCTCAAGTAAAGTACCCATTAGGATTTCCCTTATTTATGATAAACATATTAATGAAAGAATATATTTACTTATGCATTTTATGAGTTTTATTTTTTATAAATGTATTTCATAAAATTAACAAAATTTATCATAAAACCCTTCATTGTATTTTTTTAAAATCACTACATAAAAATGAAAGAATATATTTACTACCAAACAGGCCTATATATTTTTCAAGTTTGTAAAATATAAAGTTAATAAGAGATGGATAATTATTTCTTATATAAAATGATAGTTTGGATTTTCTCTATTTTGAGATATTTTGCACTTTTAAATTATTCACTTGATAGAGGTTATGATCTATAATAAATGATAGTCAATTAACTCAAAGTTTGGCATTCATGTTAAAAACTTTAAATTTTGGCGTTCATATTAAAAATAAACAGAGCGTGTAATTCAATAAAGAGATTTGCAATGTATTAATTCAACAAATGTTTACATATATATATATATATATATAAATGGGATTTGAGACAAAAAATTTTTGAAGACAATACCTTTTTTATTTCAATATTTTGATCGTATTTAAAATTTAGTCTTTAAGTTTTTATAACTTTATTTTGTCTATATATTTTTTAAACTTGTTGTCATTTTGGTCTTTATTATCATCTCACTTACAAAAAAAGCCTAAGTAATAAATGAATTACTACAAGTTTAAAATTATTTTTTTTTAAAGTGAAATGCTGTCAGGATCAAAATATTGGTAAGTTTAAAAATATAAGAATGATAATAAAATTATTAAAAAAATTGAGAACCAAGTTACCAAAACCTTTTGAAATTCCCCAAAAAAAAAAAAAAAATAGTGGAATTCAGCTGCACTTGCACTTAGTTTCGATGAAACCTCTTGAAATGAATTTACAATAAAAATGCTCTCATTGTCATGTCATTCAGCTGACCCTCCATTCCTCGCTAGCAGAGTAGTAGTATTAGATTTAGAGCACAAACAAAAGAGAGCAAAGGAAGGACGTTCCACATTCAAGCTATTATGCGCTGGAGTTGGTTCATGCCATATCATTTCTTTATCAAAAGAAAGCAAAGAAAGAGAGCGTTTTATGAGAATGGAAGCCTGTTACTTGAGAAGCTAATTGCCTCTTGCAATGCCAAGCCTATTCCGATCCGTACCTTCTCCGCTCAACAGCTCCGCCAAGCAACCAACAACTTTTCTTCTGAAAAGCTAGCAATGGGGTTCTCTATTTGGTACAAGGGTTCTCTTGAAGGACGGATTGTTTTCATTAAGGGTTCTTTTGTTCGCAATGCCAAGCCTATTTCCATCTGTACCTTCTCCCCTCAACAACTCCGCCAAGCAACCAACAATTATCCTGCTCAACATCTGGGAATTTATTGGTACAAGGGTTCTCTTCAAGGACGAATTGTTCTCATTAAGCATTCAGATAATTTGGCCTATACAGCCATCAATGATTTAGTGATTTCTGCACAAATGAGTGGTCACAGCAATGTATTAAAGCCCATAGGTTGTTGTCTCCACACTCCATCTCCCTTTTTAGTGTTTGAATTTGCTGCCAATGGTTTCCTTTCTGATCGAATTTATGTCTCCCGTGTTACTGAACTACAACATCAGCCGATGGTGTGGGAGAGAAGGTTAAAGATTGCAAGGCAGATTGCTCATGCTCTTTCTTATCTCCATACTGCCTTCCCAAGGCCTGTCATCCACATGGCTATACGAATGCACGGTATCTTATTAGATGAAAATGATGTTCCCAAATTGTCATGCTTTTATTTTTCTGTATCAATTCCCGAAGGTGAAGCTGACGTGGAAGGTTTTCACGGCCTTCGACACTTTGATTTATGCGCCCCTGAGTTTAAAGCAACAGGCAAGGTAACTGAGAAAGCTGATGTATATGAATTTGGTCAGATTCTTCTAGAACTTTTAACTGGAGAGGATTCTCTTAATATAACCCGATTTACAATTGATAAAGATTCTAGTTTAGTAGCATACATACATAACCGTGCTCAAGGTAGTTGCATAAACGAGATTGTGGACCCTGCAATTTTGGCTGAAGATGGGGATGGAGGTGCTAGTTTACAGCATCAATTACAAGCTGTGGTGGACCTTGCCTTGACATGTACAGAGGAAGATCCACAAACAAGGCCAACTATGGTTGATGTCACCAAACAACTCAGACGGATTGAGAGGTTCGTTCCATCACTAATTATTTACTCACTTGATTTCATCCAATCATATGTTATAGATAAACAGATTCACATTATTGCATATCCAAATGATTTAGGAATGACAACAAACAAAATTTACTCACTTGATTTTCAAACAAATGGCCACGGATGGAATTTAAAAAAGTTAAAAAAGCTAATTTGATGGAGAGCCATTTAATGACATTATTAAATCCCCATTGCTACTAAGAAGCTGTCCTAACAAACTGGTATGCATCTTAAGTAATGAAGGAGAATTCTCTATGAGATCAGCTAATCGTATTTCTCAATCACACAGGTTCACACAAACCAGTGAAGTGCTTCTGGGAAATTTGCAGAATTTAAAGCTTCATGAGAGTTTTGAAGAGCATGCTTCTGCATCATTGAAAAGGAATGCTTCTTGTGATGAAATCCAAGCAGTGAACGAAGCCTCTGAAAGGCTTCTTGAAGTTTAATTGTGTTGCAACTGAATGATTACAGAGCTTGTATGGCAGTTTTAACCTATCATTGGGAAGTTATCATTATGGCAGACCCTTAAGGTATGTATTGATGCTATAAGAACTGGAGGATAGGTTGTTATTGGCAAAGGAGTTTGATAATTGTTGTTTTGTTTGAATAAAAGGAATGCAAACTAAGTAGTTCATAGTCTTGGTAACTGGCTATGTATATTGGTTTGTAAATTTTCTTTTTCTAGAATATATATGATTTCTCAATTTAGTTTGAAATTGTGGACCCACTACTTTTATTCCACCACTCAAAACTTGTCACACGAGTAAGTTGTGGCAAAATTTATGGTCATAACATTTTCTTTTGATAAATTTACAAAATTCATAAATTTTCTGTAACTCTTGGAACAACCAATAAGAAGTTCTAAATCCTGGCATTAAGATCCATAAATTTCATAGCCCACTTTTGATTCTCTAACCCACCCCTATTCCCAAAAAATGACTAAGAACTCCCTTTAGATATATAAGAATGCAATTTGAGTGTACCCTAGGCAAGCTGTTCATTTGCCTTCTAGAATTGTAATCTTTTTACTTGCCTGCCAATATATATAATCAATCTTAATGTAAAAGTCCTCCATTAAGAGATTGAAGTTCCATTTGTTTCCGTACAAATCAAAAGTAGGAAATGTAATGCATTCACTACTGAGCTGAGAAGGCTTGTATGATGAAATGTAAAAGAATTTTATCAACAAATTAAGTTTCTGATTTGGGCCTGCTTAAATTCAAACTGCATCCCACAGGATCCTTCTCATAATCATTCCTATGATCTCACAATAAATCACTTACTGAAATGGTTCTTTTGGCTGCATTAACTGAAGAGCCGTCTAAGCTGAAGCACATGCTGCAAAACAGGCATCCAAAATCTAAGTTGAATACTTTTCTGTTTTGTTAGACCTTAACATCCAACACCAGAATTGATGCTAAAATTTCCCCCTTGTTGGATATTTTTTTTTTTTTGAGGAAATTGATCATTCTATTTTGTTAAGTTTATTTAACATTTTTATTTTTATATTATTGTCATTATCTATTTGCCATTGATATTAATATTATAAAGATATTTAAAATTAAATTAGTATAAAAAATATTTTATAAATATACATTTTCTTTTCTTTTAAAGGCAGCCGCAGGGGGTTCATTTTGAACCAGGCCTGAAATACATGTGCAGCCGCCCCTGTGAGACAAGTCTCACAAGTTGTGTTGATTGGCTATTGTGGAAAGCTCCACTTGCTTTCGGTGAAACCTCCCTGAACTTACTTCCCTCACTACTAAATGGCCATTGAGCAGTGAGAAGAGCAGAGCAAGTAGGCACAAAAGGGCGAGAGCAAGGTTCCACATTCAGACTATGAGGAGTTGGTTGAAAGATCATTTCTTTAAAAGAAAGCAAAAAGATAGAAATTTTGTTGAGAGTGGAAGCAATTTACTTGAGAAGATTATTGCTTCTTGCAATAGTAAGGTTATTCCCATTCGTACCTTCTTATCTCAACAACTCCGCCAAGCAACCAACAATTATTCTGAACATCTGGGAATGTATTGGTACAAGGGTTCTATTGAAGGACGATCTGTTCTTCTTATGCGATTAACTGAAGTTTGGACAAACTGTGCCGTCAATGATATAGTGATCTCTGCAAAGATGTGTGCTCACAGTAATGTATTAAAGCCCATTGGGTGTTGTCTCGAGACTCCATGTCCTATCTTAGTGTACGAATTTGCTGCCATTGGCATACTTGCATATCGAATTTATGTCAAACGTGTTATTGAACTACAACATCAGCCGATGGTGTGGGAGAGAAGGTGAAAGATTGCAAGGCAGATTGCTCATGCACTTTCCTATCTCCATAATGCCTTCGATAGACCTGTCATCCACATGACTATAGATATGCACCATATCTTATTAGATGAACATGATGTTCCCAAATTGTTCGACTTTTTTTATTCTACAGCACCCATGAGTTGAAAGCATCAGGCAAGGTAACAGAAAAAAACTGATGTATATAAATTTGGTGAGCTTCTTCTAGAACTTTTAATTGGAGAGGATTCTCATGATATAACCAGATTGACAATTGATGAAGGTTCTTCCTTAAAAACATACATGCGTGATCACGCTCAAGGAAGTTGCATAAACGTGATTGTGGATCCTACAATCTTGGTAGATGGGGAAGGAGGTGCTAGTTTACAGCGGCAGTTTCATGCTGTCTTGGATCTTGCCTTGACAAGCACAAAGGAAGATCCACAAAGAAGACCAACTATGGTAGATGTCACCAAACAACTCAAGCGGATTAAGAGGTTTGTTCCATGACTAATTATTAACTTGTGTTCATCCAAATCCAATCATCTGTTATAGATAAACAGATTCACATTGGTAGCATACCCAACTGTTTTAGGCACGACAACAAACAGAATTTATTTGATTTTCAAACAAATGGCCATGGATGGAGTTTAGACTAGTTAAAAAGCTTATTTGATGAAGAGCCATTTAATGCCATTATGAAATCCCCATTGCTACTAAGAAGCAGTCCTAATAAACTGGTATGCATCTTAAGTAATGAAGGAGAATTATCTGAGATTAGCTAATGGTATTTCTCAATCACACAGGTTCACACAGACGGGTGAAGATCTTGGCGGAAATTTGCAGAATTTAAAGCTTCATGAGAGTTTAGAAGAGCATGCTTTTGCATCATTCAAGAGAAATTTTTTTAATGATGAAAGCCAAGAAGTGAAGGAAGCCTCTGACAGGCCTCTTGAAGCTTAATTGTGATGACTGATTGATGACAGAGCTTGTATTGCCATTTCAATCTGTGATTGGGAAGGCAATATAAAAGTTTGGTGTGACAAGAAAATTATGTGGGTTTCACTAATAGCAGTAGTTGCTCAGGCTATTTTTCTTTTGGAGCATTTAGATTTCTGAAGAGATGAAATTGCAGAAAGTGATCATATATTGATGCAATAAGAACTGGAGGATAGATTGGTATTGGCGAAGGAGTTTGATAGTTGTTCTTTTGTTTGGAACAATAGGAATGCAAACCAAGTAGGTCATAGTCTTAGTAATTGGGGTATGCATAGTGGTTTGCAGTGGGGGAGAAAAAACTTCTGTACAGCTGAGGACAATAGACTTCTACTGTTTGTTTGTAAATATTTTCTTTTGTCGAGCCAAAAAAAGGGTACGAGTCTTATTTACAATAAAATGAAATAATTACTCGAAGTATACCAGTTATTCTTTTTGCCGCATTCTATTTTGTCCAATAACCATATTGTTCACGGTTCATTTAAAAATAAATAAAATAAAATGTTAACCATTTCTTGGTTCCAAAGTACCTGCAAAACATAACCAATCAAAAAGCAGAATAAGGTACCAGACCATGGCAATTTATTGCTGCTCACTAATTAAAGAAAGCTATAGGTGAGAACTCATTTTTACTGGATCACAAAATTAACAGTAAAAGACAGATTCGCATTATTGCATATTCAAATGTTTTAGGCACGACAACAAACAAAATTTACTTGATTTTCAAACAAATGACCACGGATAGGATTTAGAATAGTTTAAAAAGCTTATTTGATGAATAGCCATTTAATGCTATTATCAAATCCTCTTGCTACTAAGAAGCAGTCCTAATGAACTGGTATGCATCTTAAGTAATAAAGGAGAATTCTCTATGAGATCAGCTAATGGTATTCCTCAATCACACAGGTTCACACAGATTGGGTGAAGAGCATTTGGGAAATTTGCAGAATTTAAAACTTCATGAGAGTTTTGAAAAGCATCCTTCTGCATCATTCAAGAGGAATTGAAAGGCCTCCTGAAGCTTAATAGTTATGCAACTGGATGATGACAAAGCTCGTATTGCTTTTTAATCCGTGATTGGGAAGGTAATATAAAAGTTAGGTGGGTCACCAGTAGCAGTAGTAGCTCAGGCTATTTTTTTGGGCGTTTAGATTTCTAAAGAGATGAAATTGCAGAACGTTACCATTATGGCATATGTATATTGTATTGATGCTATAAGAACTAAAGGATAGATTGGTATTGGCAAAGGAGTTTGATAATTGTTCTTTTGTTTGAATAAAAGGAATGTAAACAATGTAGTTCATAGTCTTAGTAACTGGTGCATGTGTTAGGTCCCAAGAATATTATCACAAAAATTATCAACCCAAAATTGCAATTACACTCAAGACTTGCGTGGAAAACCCTTTTCTCCTTAAAGGCTAAAAAAAGGGGACAAACTCCAAATAATTTCACTATTATCAAATCGATTAAAATAAATCTCTTGTATTTGCCTTACAGTTAAAGTAAAATCTCCTTATTTTTTCTTTACTGGCACACTATTTTTCTCTCATAAGTCACGTCTCTCTTTTAGTTGTTCTCTTAATAAACCAAATGGTCTCAATTAATTCCCTTCAGCCTTATTTCTTCTTCAGCGTGTGAGACACGCTCAAAGTCTCTGCTCATGAAAATGACAAGAAGACTTTTGTAATTCCTTTCAGCCTTTTTTTTTTTTTCAAAGTGTAAGACGGGCTCAAAGTCTCTGCCCATGAAAATGGCAAGAAGACTTTTGTAATTCCCTTCAACCTTATTTCTTATTCAAAGTGTGAGACGCACTCAAAGTCTCTGCCCATGAAAATGGCAAGAAGACTCTTGTAATTCCCTTCAGCTTTATTTCTTCTTCAGAGTGTGAGATGTGCTCAAAGTCTCTGCCCATGAAAATGGCAAGAAGACTCTTCTTATTTCTTCTTCAGAGTGTGAGACGGACTCAAAGTCTCTGCCCAAGAAAATGACAAGAACATTTTTGTAACTCCTTTCAAACCTTATTTCTTCTTCAGAGTGTGAGACGTGCTCAAAGTCTCTACCCATGAAAATGGCAAGAAAGACTCTCGTTTCTTGTCAACCTCCTCATTATTGAGGTATCTAATTAAGTGTGGGTCCGTTGGACAGACTAGTGCCATGCACCCAACTGTCTACATGGTGGTTTTTACAGGGAAAAAAAGACTCTTGTACTTTGGTTTGTAAATTTTCTTTTTCCAGAATATATATATATATATATATAAAGTAAAATGAAATAATTTCTCAAATTAGTTTGGCAAACCTTTTTCTCTTTACAAAATAGTCTTTCAGTAAATTACTTTTTTTTTTGTTGATAAAATCATTAAATTACTTATTGTGGAATAAGGCTACTTCAATTTTGCAGAGGAATGGAGAGAAACATCAAAGTCAAACCTCTACGTCACACTAAAAATTGAAAAAAATTTGGAAAAACATAAGGTTTTAAAAAGTTGTACATAAAACTAAAAGCTGAGCTTATAAGCTAATGTCAAACAAACACTAACTCATTTGTTGTGCAAAAACTTTAATCCAATTTATTTGGGTTTCAATCTATGCTAAGATAGATATTTGGCAATGTAAAACTTACCCATATCCCTTATCCCACAATCAAAAAGGATAGTCACCATAGCATGAATCCAGTTTGCCAATAAAAATATATATTTTTTAAATTATAATTAAGCAAGACATGTGAATACATTTTTTATAAACAATTTAAAAAAAATATTTTTTATTCTTCATTGATTTCATTTTTTTAGTTATAACTTATAAGCAATCAAAAGTAGAATTCTAAAAATCTACTTTTGTGGCACTTGATAAATTTGGAGTCTTTGTAATCTTTGAATTTCTCTAATTTGAAGTTGAGTTCGATATTTCTTAATTGTTAAAATCTGATTTATCCTGTTTACCAATTAAAGTATAGTAAATTTTAAGTTTCTTTCTTTGGCGTAAGTATTGTTCATTTAGATGGGAGTACTATGCAGCCTTCTCAGTTCTCACAGGCCATACCTGATGAATTGACATGTAACTAATTTGGTGGACCGTTTGTGGTCTGCAAGAGTGGAACGTGTAACATCTTGAGTAAAAGCTTAATTGATTGGCACGTAATCCTCTAGACGCATCTATTTTCAACCAGCAATCGACGCGTCTAGAGGATTACGTGCCAATCAATTAGTCCACTCTTGCAGACCACAAACCCCAGCAATAGACGCGTCTCGGTTAGAACCTCACGGACTGCGTCGTTGCCCCAAGCGCAAAGATGAAACCTCCTGAAATGAATTTACAATAAAAATGCGTGTAAGGACGTTCTGCTGAGCCTCCATCCCTCGCTAGCAGAGTAGTAGTATTAGATTTAGAACACAAACAAAAGAGTGTAAGGACGTTCCACGTTCAAGCTGTTATGCGCTGGAGTTGGTTCATGCCATATCATTTCTTTATTAAAAGAAGAGAGGAAAGAGAGAAAAGAGAGGAAAGAGAGAGAGCGTTTTATGAGAATGGAAGCGTGTTACTTGAGAAGCTGATTGCCTCTTGCAATGCCAAGCCTATTCCCATTCGTACCTTCTCCGCTCAGCAGCTCTTCCAAGCAACCAACAACTTTTCTTCTGAACTTCGGGGAGATTTTTGGAGCTATTGGTACAAGGGTTCTCTTGAAGGACGAATTGTTCTCATTAACCGTTTACATTATACCTTTTTAGCCGATTTTGCCATCAATGATTTAGTGATTTCTGCACAAATGAGTTCTCACAGCAATGTATTAAAGCCCATAGGCTGTTGTCTCTACACTCCATCTCCCTTTTTAGTGTTTGAATTTGCCGCCAATGGTTTCCTTGCAGATCGAATTTATGTCTCCCATGTTACTGAACTACAACATCAGCCAATGGTGTGGGAGAGAAGGTTAAAGATTGCAAGGCAAATTGCTCATGCTCTTTCTTTTCTCCATACTGCCTTCCCAAGACCTGTCATCCACATGGGTATACGAATGCACACTATCTTATTAGATGAAAATGATGTTCCCAAATTGTCCAGCTTTTATTTTTCTGTATCAATTCCCGAAGGTGAAGCTGACGTGGAAGGTTATGATGGCATTCGACAGTTTGGTTTATGCGCCCCCGAGTTTAAAGCAACAGGCAAGGTAACTGAGAAAGCTGATGTATATGATTTTGGTCGGATTCTTCTAGAACTTTTAACTGGAGAGGATTCTTATAATAAAACCCGATTTACAATTGATAAAGATTCTACTTTAGTAGCATACATACATAACCGTGCTCAAGGTAGTTGCATAAACGAGATTGTGGACCCTGCAATCTTGGCTGAAGATGGGGATGGAGGTGCTACTTTACAGCATCAATTACAAGCTGTGGTGGACCTTGCCTTGACATGTACAGAGGAAGATCCACAAACAAGGCCAACTATGGTTGATGTCACCAAACAGCTCAGGCGGATTGAGAGGTTCGTTCCATCACTAATTATTTACTCACTTGATTTCATCCAATCATATGTTATAGATAAACAGATTCACATTATTTGACTCAATTAAGTTTCCCAATAATTTTGTGTTAACAAAGTCTAACAACTTGTTTAAATCAAATAAAATCACAAATTTTAACAAAAAAACCCATTTGAAACCCACATGTCTATGTATCGTACCATACGTACGATTAATCGATACAATATGATTTATACGATACGCACCTATGTATCGGACAATTCATGAGCACTTATGATATGCCCTTACGATATGAAACTTTTTGTACACGATACGATGCGTATCGTACAATACGAAACTTTTTATACACGATACGATATGTATCGTGTATCGTACGATACTGACAACTATGACTAGGCCCCTTGATGATGGAGGATTGATGTATTTTGTGAGATTGGATTAATGCTAATAGAGTAATAGGTTTTCTTTGATTTAAATTTCATTTGGTTTGAATTCTGATTTTATTTTTTATTTATATGTAATTGATTGTTTTGTTTCTTTCCTTCTTGCTTCTAGCGTTGGAGGTCCTACTTCAAAAGCCAAAGGAAAATACAAAACATTGTTGTGGTATGGTGAATTTGATAATAGGTAATATTGAATTGAAATTTTTCTCTAACTTGGTAATTTTCAAGCAGCCTTTAGTGGTGAAGCCTGGGTTTGTTATACTCTTTCTTCATAAATCCTTAGACAAGTTTACAAACCTTGTACTGTATCAAATATAGTAGTAGGGAAAAAATTTCATCCACATACCAAAATTTACAAACCAAAATGAAAATTGTATGCTGCTTTTGAAACCAACCTCATTGAAGCATTCGAACACTAACACCCTCCTTAATCAAGCATATCAACTCTGGAATTGACAATCTGCATCCAAAAAATCGATTGGTGTCTTAGTCTGATAATAAAAAGCTATCATCCGGCACCATTAGTTGAAACTCTCTAAAAAAGGTAAACAAACAAAATATAAATGAAAAGGAATAGGACCAGCTAGTTCTCTCAAATTGAAGGAAGAGTAATGCTGCATACATAAAAAAAAAAAAAAAATTGACAATGTTGCAAACATAAAAAAATTTAAAATTTTTTTCACACTTATTGAGTTGGCAAAATTTCACTTATTTTTATCTGTGCTCACCATTGACATCACTTTCCTATCTACTACTAATAATTTGTCACATTAACAGATGTCAAATTTTTTGTATCTCTAGACTTTCTCATAGAAGGAATGCAGTCCAGCAAGGTGTTTTGTGTTTTTTTGAGTATTTCTTATCCATAAAAATGTATAGGTTCACTGCCTGATTAGTTGGATGATCTTTTGTAATTCAATCAATTATTTATTATTAGGGCTGTCCATGGGTCGAGTCCAAGTTGAGGCCAAAACCAACCCGGATCGACCCGTGGACAGCCTTAATAATAACCTCAAGCAGAATTTTTCTTGGTCTTTAAAACCCCAAGATTATGGCTTGAAAACCTTGAATGAGGTGGCCCATGTGTGGTAATGTCCAAATGTAGTCAGTTAGCAAAGCTGAAGCCAACTATGCTTTGAATTAAATCTTGAGTAAAAGCTTAATTGATTGGCACCCTCTTGCCTCTAACTATCAAATTATCAAAAAAAAAAAAACTTTTACCTAAAGCTTATGCTAACCTTGGAATATTAGAGCATCTCTAATAGGCTCTCTAAAGCTAATTTTGGAGAGCAAACACACAAAAAGACCTCCAACAGCCTCTCCCAACTCCAAATTTATTTTTAGAGTTGCTACAATTGCTCTCTTGACCTGGATAGCACTGTACCAACTCCAAACCATTTTTTCCTATTAAAAAAAGTATCTCACTAAATAAAAGAATGATTCTTTCTCTCTCATCCCTTTCCCTTTCTCTTTTCTCTTCTCTTTATTTCTTCACTCTCTCACTTCTCATAAGAGAACAAGGCAGCTCTCTCTCAGAGCCTTGAAGAAAGAAAAACCAAAGACAATTTTACTCACAAATTGAGAAAACGAGAAAAAAAATATCAAAATCTTTCTAAATATCAAAATCTTTCTAATTTTTGTAATGCATGCATTCTCTTATTGAGATCAGAATCAAAGGATTTTTTATCCCAGAAAATTTTTTGAAGGCAAAGATCTCTCTCCTCCTCTTCTCAATCAAAACACACCACAAATTTATTCTCATAAAACCAATTAAATTAGAACAACAAAGCTAAAAATATGAACAAAGAAAAAAAAATTAAAAAACGATCTGACCAAATCCAGTCACATGCACAGAGACTAGCAAGTCGAACCATCAGCACACACCTCCACATCTATGAAAATCTTCTCAATCTACCGTTGGAACTAGGACAACTTGACGAAACCAAAGCTCCAAGACTTCCAGATCGATGTGAAAGGCTTTGGGCAAATGGTCCTAGATGCTCTGAAATTATTTTTGATAGAAATTTTTTTACAATCAATACAATGGTATAGAGGCTGAAGAGGAAGAATTGGCTGGAAACAAAAAAGGAAGGGGGTGGAGAAAAAAAAGGAAAACATGTGGTGTGTGCCTATGTGGTGGTATTGTTTTTAATAATAACCCGTAAGTTGCCCGTGCGATGCACGGATAATTTTGTGATATTTTATGTAAAACAATTTTGAATAATGTTGTACATAAATTATAAAGAAAAAATAAACTAAATTAGAGCAAATAAACATATATATTATGAGATATTAAAAATTGGTTTAATAGCTTCACTGCATATTTGTAGCCTTCTTAAGGTAAGATTATTATTTTTTTAAATCATGTAACAAAAAATAAATGCAAAAAAGTAACGGGACCATGAAAATCAACTAATTTGTGTTGTGTTCATATATTTCAAACTATGAAATAAAAGTATACTCAACTCTCTGATTGTCTTCCACTCATCAATAGTACGACATTAAGACATAGTGTGGGCAAGTGTATATGCATGTGTCTTATAGATGATTTAAAATTAAACTATGATAGAATATGACCTTACATTGCGCACCAAATATTCTCTCTACTTATATACCAAAAACAAAAACTAACTAACAAAATTACCTAAATCTAAATCATATTTAAGCCCCTAATTTAAAAAGAAAAAACGATTACCCGTAGGGGTTTTGGTGTCTTGATGGTGGTGGGAGGCTAATATAACGGAGGTGGTGACCCCTCAGATTCCTCATTCTCTCTCTTTCAAATGTTTTGTTAATCTCATGTCTTTTATTTTGGTAATATATAGTGAAATAGTGCCTTTTATTTAACAATCTACAAAATTTTTGTGTCTCCTTGTCCCTCTCTAGAGTCTTATCTTGTTAGTTATTTTTAAATATTAAAATAGTGGGTATGCTAAAAGACATGAAGAATAGTGAAAGGTGTGGTGTAAGCTTAGACAATTAATGAGATATTAATGAGATAACAGTAAAATAAAATAATGTGAACTTTTGGGTAACAATAAAAAAATAAAAAATAAAAACTTAATGAAAGAGGTAAAAAAAGGCTAAATGCAAAATTTGAGTGCCACTTGGCGGGACCTCATGCACTCTCGCATGAGGTCTTTGAGAGAGAGACATTTTGTAACAACTTTTATTCTACAATAGTCCTCCAAAAGTTTTTTTTTTACTCATTTCTTGAACTGAATAATTATAATGGTTATGTATGTGTGCAATTTATAATTGTTGTTTCACTACATATTTAAAGCCTTCTCAAGGTAAGATTTTTTTTAAAAAAAAAATCATAAAACCAAAAATAAATGCAAAAGAGTAACATGACCATTAAAATCAAATAATTTTTGTTGTGTTCACATATTAAATACTAGGAAATAAAAGTATGCCCTTTTGGATATATACCACTGTAAGTTTCTTTAAAAAAAACAATCTCTCCTCTCCTTGTGTGTGTGTGTGTTAAAAATACTTAGGGCTTGTTTCGTTAAAAAAAAATGGTCACTCAATTTTCGTCACTCAATTTTCATCACTCATTACTCATTACTTAAAATACCCAAATTTACTATTCCACCCGTTTGGCACATATTTTCAACTTTTCATCACTCAAATTTTTTTACTTTTTGTGGGACCCATTCCTGAGCAATAGTCAGAGACTGTTGTTAGCCTACCTACCAAACCCTCACCTCCCACCATTTTCTTCATTGCACATTTCATTTTACCACCACCACAGTCACAAATTAACACAAAAACTTCATTCACAGTTTAACCAAAGAAGTACAAACAACAAAAACTCTCAACAATTTAACACCACCTAAAGCAGCTCATCACCCCAAATTGAAAACTCCATTCATACTTATTTATGATACACCACGAAAAAAAAATTTAAAAAAAATTTAAAAAAAAATAAAAACGAGCATCCAGATAAAAAACGAGCTTCCAACGGAGTTGTTCCTGGTGCCGACAACAGAGCTTCCAGATCGAATGGTTAATTTCTTCCTATCCACACTAAACGTTGTATACACTCCAATTTTTTTCTGCATCTCATAATGATATGTTGTTGATAGGTGTTATCCAAGTCCAACATGATTAAGAGTTGTAATTGAGACTACGGCTCAGAAGCTTTACCATTCAATACTTTGCGAGAAAAATTAAACACTCATTTGATGCAACAGGAGACTATGGAACTTGACAATGTATACACCGGGATTTGTTCTTGATGTTGTGAAATTGCTACAGGTACTAAAAACTCTAATTTGATTAGTTGGCAAGTCATGTTCTTTAATCGTGAAAAGTCTACAATGGAAAACTTTTATATTCCTACAATAAAAGTTTTGGAGAGAAAATTGTTAGCCCCCTCATCCCATGGACCCCCCTATTTATACAAAGAAAAAATGGTCCAATATTCCTAAGTGTGACTTAGTTACATGGAATTTTTGTGCAATTGAGCCTAGATTTCTTTTAAATATTTAACTATAATTTTAAACTATAATTTGGTGATTTTTATATGATTTTTGTGGTTTGATTTTGATTAAGTAAAGACATATTAGCCAAAAGAAACGAAGGTAGAGCTATTAAAGAAATTTGTACTTTTAGTTTATCAATTATAGATGGTTAATGCTGCATTGTCATTTGTGGTTGTGGTATGAATAAGCGGTATGTTGTTTGGACGACTGATTGAGGCAAAGCAATTAACCATATTAAAAGGGATTAGCAACTTTTTCTTTCTCCTTTACCATTTGTGGTATGTATATGCATTTTTCACATATGCCCAAGTGAAGTACCCATTAGGATTTCCCTTAATTATGACAAACATATTAATGAAAGAATATATTTACTTATGCATTTTATGAGTTTTATTTTATATAAATGTATTTCTTAAAATTAACAAAATTTATCATAAAACCCTTCATTGTATTTTTTAAAATCACTACATAAAAATGAAAGAATATATTTACTACCAAACAGGCCTATATATTTTTCAAGTTTGTAAAATATAAAGTTAATAAGAGATGGATAATTTTTTTTTTTTTTTTTTTGATCAAAGAGATGGATAATTATTTATTATATAAAATGATAGTTTGGATTTTCTCTATTTTGAGATATTTTGCACTTTTAAATTATTCACTCGATAGAGGTTATGATCTATAATAAACGATAGTCAATTAACTCAAAGTTTGGTGTTCATATTAAAAACTTTAAATTTTGGCGTTCATATTAAAAATAAAGAGAGCGTGTAACTTCATTTTGATTGGATTTAAAATTTAGTCATTAAGTTTTTATAACTTCATTTTGGTCTTTACTATCATCTTACTTAAAAAAAAAATGCCTAAGTAATAAATGAATTACTACTAATTTAAAATTACTTTTTTTTTAAAAAGTGAAATGCAGTTAGGATCAAAATATTGGTAAGTTTAAAAATATAAGAACCATAATAAAATTATTAAAAAAATGGAGAACCAAATTAAAAACATGACCAAAATAGAGGCAAAAAAGGTATTTTCAACAAAAAATAAAAAAGAAAAAGAAAAAAACAAATCTGAAATCCCATAGAAACCGGTGAGTCCAAATCTTCTGTCCCACTTTTCCTGTTCCACTCTATACTCCACCAATAAATACTTACCACATGTTCACCTAATTAATTAAATATTATTATTATTGATTTATTAATCCTACAGTTATTAATTAATAGTATTACGTGGCAAGTATTTATTGGTGGAGTATAGAGTGGAGCAAGAAAAGTGGGACAGAAGATTTGGACTCGAAACCGGTGGCCCTCTCCCAAGTCAACACACGGTATGTATTGGCATCGAACGGCTAATGGGAAAAGCAAAAGCTGCACTTTCCTTTTGAAATTCCCCAAAAAAAAAAAAAATCAAATAGAGGAATTCAGCTGCACTTGCACTTCGTTTCGATGAAACCTCCTGAAATGAATTTACAATAAAAATGCCCTCATTGTTATTGTCATTCAGCTGAGCCCAGTGGCGACGCCACGTTTGGTTCAGGGTGTTCCCAGGAACACCCTGACCTGAAAAAAAAAATTTTATATATAAAAATTCAAAATTTTTTATTTATCTACCGTTAAAAAAAAAATTAGGAACACCCTCTAACTTTTTTTATGCCAAACAAATTTTGAACTAAAATCTAAAAAAAAAAAAAAAATTGTAACAGAGAATCTGGAAAAAAAAAATTGTAACAGAAAATATGTGAGAAAATGATTATGAAATAAGAAATATCTCTTAATTTGGGCGAGGAGCAGAACAAGGCTTTGGAGGAAACAGAGAAAGAGACGAAACTGCAGCTCTGCCGCTACTTCTTCTTCTTCTTCTTCTAAATGTTCAGAGTGAGAGAGAGATTTTAGCAATTTGTTTAGACTTTTTAGACAAGGAGAGGAGAGGACAATATGTGGGTGGATATCCTTTGGCCACGTTAATAGTTAGGTGGGAGAGGCAGACCACTTTACTCTTTTTTTTTTTGGGTAAATACGTTTGTGATATGGCTTATGTGGGTACAGTGGGTTTGAGTGGTCAATCAAATTATTTGCACTTCGTACACCGATAAGGTTATTGCAACATTCAAGACCAGCATAAAATATTTTTATAATAAATACAATTTTTTTAGAAGAAATATTTAGATGTGAAATTATATTAACATAGGTAAATATTTTTAAATTAAATAATGGTTTTGTTAAAAATACTGAAAATTATATATGATTATAAAACTTTAAAACCATAACTTTTTTTTGTGTAGTTTGTTTAGGTTAACTTCTTTTTCTTCCTCTAAAAAAATGATAATTTATTTTTCTTTTAATTTGAGTTAAATTTAACATGAAAATACTTCTAAAAAATTAAATCTTTTTTTAGTAAATATCAGTATCTATATTCTTATTTATTTAATTTTATTATTTTTTTATAATTATTTATTTATTAGTTAAATTATTTATGACGTCACCGGTTTGACCACCAATCGAGCTCCGGTCTGACCAGAAAACCAATAGCCACTCATTTTTCTGGTTCTTTCACTGCACCGGTTTTTAAAACCATGGTGGGCGGTGGATGGGGGCATGGGGCCGGGGTGGAATATTTGAATTGAGGGAAGTAAATACACATGGGGTGTGTGCTAGTGCAACTAATAAACAATAATTTAATTAACTAATAATTAATTGGGAGAATCAACTAATAAACAATAATTAAAAATTTAATTAACCAACATATTATAAAAGACAAACAAATTATATTATATTATGCTAAACAACAATTAATAATTTTATAATTAATGAAATAACAATATAACAAATTATAATTTATATAAGACAAACAAATTAATAAAACAACTAAACAACAATAATTCACCCTCAAAAAAAAAAAAACTAAACAACAATAATTAATAATTTTATTAATATTTCAAATGAACTTATAGTTTATTGTTTATTCTTTTGCTAGAATTATGGACAAATATTTGATAAGAAAACCACATATCCAAGAAATTATAGGGTCTTCTGGTAGACCACGTCATTTGTTCACTATTCTACTAAAAAACTTCCACTTGCTTAAAATTACTAAGTCATTAATTAATTTCTGTTTAAAAAATTTTTCTAACTAACAATTTTAGACTAGTAACAGTTTTTTAGTGGAATTGTGGACTACATCACTTGTCCATAATGCAAATCTTATAATTTCTCTACATATCCAAGGAACACCTTAAAAAAATTCGGGTCGCCACTGGCTGAGCCTCCATCTCCATCCCTCGCTAACAGAGTAGTAGAGCACAAACAAAAGAGAGCAAGGAAGGACGTTCCACATACAAGCTATTATGCGCTGGAGTTGGTTCACCGATCAATTTTTTAATAAAAGAAAGCAAAGAGAGAGAGCGTTTTATGAGAATGGAAGCCTGTTACTTGAGAAGCTGATTGCCTCTTGCAATGCCAAGCCTATTCCCATCCGTACCTTCTCCGCTCAGCAGCTCTTCCAAGCAACCAACAAATTTTCTTCTGAAAAGCTGGTAATAGGGTTCTATATTTGGTACAAGGGTTCTCTTGAAGGACGAATTGTTCTCATTGAGGCTTCTTTTGTTCGCAATGGCAAGCCTATTCCCATCCGTACCTTCTCCCCTCAACAACTCCGCCAAGCAACCAACAATTATCCTGCTCAACATGTGGGATTTTATTGGTACAAGGGTTCTCTTGAAGGACGAATTGTTCTCATTAAGCGTTTTGATTATCCTTTGCCCGATATAGCCATCAATGATTTAGTGATTTCTGCACAAATGAGTGGTCACAGCAATGTATTAAAGCCCATAGGCTGTTGTCTCCACATTCCATCTCCCCTTTTTGTGTTTGAATATGCCGCCAATGGTTTCGTTGGAGATCGAATTTTTGTCTCCCGTGTTACAGAACGACAACATGAGGCGATGGTGTGGGAGAGAAGGTTAAAGATTGCAAGGCAGATTGCTCATGCTCTTTCTTATCTCCATACTGCCTTCCCAAGACCTGTCATCCACATGGGTATAGATATGCGCTGTATCTTATTAGATGAACACGATGTTCCCAAATTGTCCTTCTTTTATTTTTCTGTATCAATTCCCGACGGTGAAGCTGACGTGGAAGGTTTTCACGGCCTTCGACAGTTTGATTTCTGCGCCCCTGAGTTTAAAGCAACAGGCAAGGTAACTGAGAAAGCTGATGTATATGATTTTGGTCAGATTCTTCTAGAACTTTTAACTGGAGAGGATTCTCGTAATATAACCCGATTAACAATTGATAAAGATTCTACTTTACTAGCATACATACATAACCGTGCTCAAGGTAGTTGCATAAACGAGATTGTGGACCCTGCAATCTTGGCTGAAGATGGGGACGGAGGTGCTACTTTACAGCATCAATTACAAGCTGTGGTGGACCTTGCCTTGACATGTACAGAGGAAGATCCACAAACAAGGCCAACTATGGTTGATGTCACCAAACAACTCAGACGGATTGAGAGGTTCGTTCCGTCAGTAATTATTTACTCACTTGATTTCATCCAATCATATGTTATAGATAAACAGATTGACATTATTGCATATCCAAATGATTTAGGCATGACAACAAACAAAATTTACTCACTTGATTTTCAAACAAATGGCCATGGATGGAATTTAGAAAAGTTAAAAAAGCTAATTTGATGACATTATTAAATCCCCATTGCTACTAAGAAGCAGTCCTAACAAACTGGTATGCATCTTAAGTAATGAAGGAGAATTCTCTATGAGATCAGCTAATCGTATTTCTCAATCACACAGGTTCACACAAACCAGTGAAGTGCTTTTGGGAAATTTGCAGAATTTAAAGCTTCATGAGAGTTTTGAAGAGCATGCTTCTGCATCATTGAAAAGGAATGCTTCTAGTGATGAAATCCAAGCAGTGAACGAAGCCTCTGAAAGGCCTCTTGAAGTTTAATTGTGATGCAACTGAATGATGACAGAGCTTGTATGGCAGTTTTAACCTGTCATTGGGAAGTTATCATTATGGCAGACCCTTAAGGTATGTATTGATGCTATAAGAACTGGAGGATAGGTTGTTATTGGCAAAGGAGTTTGATAATTGTTGTTTTGGTTGAATAAAAGGAATGCAAACTAAGTAGTTCATAGTCTTAGTAACTAGCTATGTATATTGGTTTGTAAATTTTCTTTTTCCATAATATATATGATTTCTCAATTTAGTTTGGCAAACCTTTTTCTTTTTTCAAAATAGTCTTAAATTTTAATCATTCATGTGAATTTCGGTAAAAAATTCATTAAATAACTTATTGCTCCACAATTGATCTTCTAATTGGCATAATTGCAGTTAACACCTTCCCTTTGAATGAGATAAATATTGTTGTCCTAAAAAGTATGAAACAAAAATGTCTTTATCCTAACAAACAGAGATGTGCTTAATCCTTCTCTACTTTTACTGCTCCAGTTCATTGTTATCCTCTTAAATTCAAAAGGCACCTTCTAATGGGACTCTGCTGGAGAAATATAGTTGCATAGGGCTACTTGAACTTTGTACAGTAGTTGAGAGAAACATCAAAGAAAAAACTCTAGGTCACACACTCACACTAACTCATTTAATGTGCAAAAACTCTAATCCAATTGCCTTGGGTATCAATCTATGCTAAGACAGATATTTGGCATTGTGAAACATATCCAGATGCCTTATCCCACAATCACAAAGGATAGTCACGATAGGACCAATACGGTTTGCCAAAAAAGCAAGTGTTGTTGGTGCAAACACTAGGCCCCTTGATGATGGAGGATTGATAATAGGTTTTATTTTATTTGAATTTGATTTGGTTTGAATTCTGATTTTATTGCTGAATTATATGTAATTGACTTTTTTGTTTCTTTCCTTCTTGATTCTAGCTTTGGAGGTCCTACTTCAAAAGGCTCCAAAAATAGAGGCAAAATATTGTGGTATGGTGAATTTGATAATAGATAATATTGAATTGAAATTTTTCTCTAACTTGGTGGTGATTTCAAGTAGCCTTAAGTGGTGAAGCCCTAGGTTAGTTATGTTCTTTCTTTATAAATCCCTAGACAAGTTTACAAACCTTGTACTGCATCAAATATGGTAGCAGAGCAAAATTTGATTCATGTACCGAAATTGACAACCCAAAATGACCACAACTGTATGCAGCTTTTGAAACCAGCCTCATCGAAGCATTCAAACACTACCCCCCTCCTCAGTCAATCATATCAATCCACATTAGGATCTCAACTAAAACACCACCGCCAAGTCCACATCAACTTGTATTGGTCCTTGCCTTGACATGTACTGAGGAAGATATAGGGAAAACGCTAACAATGATTGATGTTCCCAAAGATTTGGGGCAGATTGAGAGGCTTGTTCCATGGTTGATTATTTCTCATTTGGTTCATCAAAGTACCTTTCCAGCTAGGCTAACCTCTTATTTGAGCATTGAAAATTCAAATTTTACTATGAAATCAAGTTTCCAAAAACACAATTTCAATGTAAAATGTGTTTATACTGAAGTTGTGTTTTCAATTTGGTTTGGAAAACCTTGTTCTCTTTACAAAATAGTCTTAAATTTTAATCATTCATGTGAATTTGGGTCGAAAATTCATTAAATATCTTATTGTCCCACAATTGATCATCTAACTGAAATAATTATAAAAAACACCTTCCCTTTTTGAATGAGATAAATATTGTTGTCTTGAAAGTATGAAACAAAAATGTTATTATCCTTACAAACAGAGATGTGCTTAGTCCTTATCTTGTATTATTGCTCCAGTTCATTGTTATCCTCTTAAATTTAGAAGGCACCTTCTGAGGGAACTTTGATGGAGAAATATAGCTGCATAGGGCTGCTTGAACATTGGTAGAAGTGGAGAGAAACAGCCAAGTCAAGACTCAAGGTCACACTAACTCATTTGATGCCCAAAAACTCTAATCCAATCACCCTGGGTATCAATCTACACTGTGACAGATATTTGGCATTGTAATACATACAAAGATGTCTCATCCCACTATCACAAAGGATAGTCACAAACAATAGCATGAACACACACAGAGACAAAAAGAGTTTTGTTGGTGTGGACACTAGGCCATTGGATGATGGAGGATCAGGGATGGACATCAAGAGCCACAATAACGAGTTTTATTTTTGAATTATAACATGTTCACATTGTTGCATATCCAAATGTTTTAAGCACGCCAATAGGTTGATTTCAAGTCTTCCTATTTCACAATGGCTCAGAAGTTAAGAGATTAAAAGGCAAAACTTAGTTGATTTTCAAAATGCTTTCTTGTTTATAATGGCTCAAAGGTTAGAGATTAGAAGGAAAGCCAAGCAAGATAAGTAGTATTCATTGTTAATATCCTTCTACAATGATGCTCTAAGAGTCATATTCACAGTAAAATGAACTAACTACTCAAATTTGTCTGGAAAACTTATTTCCTCCTGACATTGCCATAGACCATAATAACTGGTATATTGGCATTAATTCATTCAACTTCACTTGACAAAATGATTTCAATCATCCTTGTATGCAGCTTTGAATACAATATACATTGTACACCTCTTAATGAAAATACATATTGGTGTCCTGAATAGAATGAAACAAAAAATTGACATTATCTTAACAGAGATGTACAAAACTTTGTTAGAGAAATATAATCGCATAGGCCTACTCAAACTTTCGATGGAGGTAACAATAAACATCTAAGTCAAAGCTCTAGATCATACTAACTCATCTGATGTCCAAGAAGCTCTAATCTAGTAGCCTTGGGAGTCAATTCATGCTGAGATAGATATTCAGCACTGTAAAACTTATTCAAATGACTTATCTCACAATCACAAATAATAGTTACAATAGAGTGACCAGGGCCAATGGCTTGTGTCACTGAACGTTTGATGGCTCGGACACAATTCATGGCCAATGAACTTCCACGAAAGAGCCCATCATTCTTCAAAAGAAACCTGATAAAAGTTCAAGAAGCATAGCATTAAAACACACTGAAAGTATTTGTGTTCCAGCAAAGGAAAATGGGTGAAAGAATGGATTTTTTTTTTTTTTTTTTTTTTTTTTTTCATCTAGAAAATATTAATGGTGGACAAAAAAGGGAAAAAATCCACAGTACAGTAGAATCAACAAAACATCAAATTGGTAGAATTGGCCCAATCTTTTTCCCATTGGTTTCATTTCTCATCCTATCAAGTATCAACTAAATATATCACTTTACAAAAACAAAGACATGCACTTACCAAGACATTTCAACAGCTTCCAAATCTGCGCCTCTAAAAGCCCCGTCAAGTTTTGCCGTCATGAAATTCTGTGATAATCTATTTATTCCAAGTTCTTCTGTTATCGTGTCAAATGGATTCTTAATTCTTTGTCCTCTCTGGTGTGCACTGTGCATTGCCCCTCCTTGTAACCTTTTTGAATAAACTAGAACCAGGAAAATCTATCAAGAAGCACTTATGGTTTGGATTCTTTTCCTGCTGGACATGTGCTAAGGGATTCATTCACTAATTTAATATGAATGTTTAAATGAAAGGAGGGAAAATAAATTGACTTGGAGAATATGGAAAGACCAGCCACTGCCTGTCCTGTGCCTGCAGCTGTGACAAATGCATCTAAACTACCCAGTCTGTTGCCAAATCTCAGGCCCTGTACCCTCATATTGTGCTCAGAAGTTTGATAGATTTTCAAAATGATCAACAAAGAAGCGAACTTTACAATTATGTGGTAGAGCCAAACTTTGTTTCTCTTCACCAGTTGTGTAATCAATGGTTTGTTCCACAAGGTTTCCTTTCATTTGGTCAGCTTCTCTATGCTTTGATGCTGCCTCATTCGCTTCCAGAGCCCTTCTCCTTGCAATATTCACAAAGTGGTCTATGTTTGTAATTGAGACAGGTCTTACCCTTTCAACAATAGCTCCAAGGAATTCAAGTGTTTGAGACTTTAGAGAAATTTGCAAAGAGAAGAAAAATTAAGTAGGTTGCATTTTTTTTTTTTAACTGAAGGTTGCAGTTCAAAAAAGAGGGGCAAAGAAAGCTAAAGGGAAAAAAGAGGCTATGTCATATTTGAGTAGTTAGACAGGCAGTCATTGATCTCCTCCAGCTTTCCTTACCAAGCCAACATATTTTGAAATCTAAAAATTCTTCACAGTTCAGAGTCTTCAGGCACCTACAATAATTGGATCCTACCTCTCAAAAACAGACGTGAGAAATTGGCTACAATAATTGTAACACCCCATAGCTCTGAAATATTATTAAAGTTGACACAAAATTTTGTTTAAATCCATGATAACAGAGGCACTTAATTGATTTTTTTTTACTTTCATTCAATTCTATTCATCTTAATAATTTCAGAAATAAATTTATAAAGAAATAATTTTATTTTTTCTTTCAAATTTTTTGCATTTGACTTTTAATAATGTGGTCATTCTATATAAGCAGGGGATGAAGACAATGATAGCCCAATTGAACAAGTTAGACTTACAGTTCCTCCAACAGATGACCCAACACAGCCAACATTGACATTTCGAACATGGGTTCTTGGATTGATATCATGTGTTGTTCTTTCTTTTGTAAATCAATTTTTCGTGTACCGCCAAAATCAGCTGTCAATTACGCCAGTCATAATACAAATCCTTGTGCTCCCACTAGGGAAGCTAATGGCTGCATATCTTCCATCAAAGTCAATTTGAGTCCCACTCACAAACTGGTCCTTCTCCTTGAATCCAGGGCCATTCAATTTGAAGGAACATGTTTTGATCACCATTTTTGCGAATTCTGGGGCTGGTGGGGTGTATGCACTTCATATTGTTACTGGGGTCAAGGCTTTCTACCACAGGAGTATCTCTGGTGTAGCAGCCTATATACTATCACTAACTACTCAGGTATATTTGGATTATGGTTTCATTTTAATGGCATTATGGCTATAGCCAACTGACCTGTTTCTCACATAAAGAATGTTTGATACAAGAACTTGTTTGTTCACGTTAAGAATTAAGCCACTAGTAAAAGGTTGTACTTGGTGCACCAAGCTCCAATTTTTCGGGGTCTAGGATAGATAATTGATAGACAGTCTTACCCCTCATTAGTTTTGGAGAATACAAGCTGCTCTAATGTGAATAAAATAAGTGTCCTGCCATCAATGTATTACACAAAATGCTTCTTAGAGTGTTATTCCTACTACATAGCTGTTTTTCACATGAACTTTTCAGATGCCTGGTTATGGATGGGCTGGACTGTTCAGAAAATATCTTGTTGACTCACCTTATATGTGGTGGCCAGCAAACCTGGTCCAAGTCTCTCTTTTCAGGTACACCATCCTTTTTTTATACTGAGATTGCTTATTTTAGAAGAAGAATTAGTTCAATGTTTAATTGACAGATTGGTCTTCCTGGTAATGAACCGAGTAATATATTTGAAATGCAGGGCATAGCATGAAAAAGAAAACAAACCTAAAGGAGGACTTACAAGGATACAATTCTTCTTCATAATTTTTGCAGCAAGCTTTGCTTATTACATTGTTCCAAGCTATTTTTTCCCTTCAATATCAGCTATCTCCCTTGCTTGTTTGATTTGGAAGGACTCAGTTACAGCCCAACAAATTGGTGGAGGGATCAGTGGCCTTGGACTAGGCTCATTTGGCCTTGACTGGTCCACTATAGCTAGCTTTTTGGGCACCCCCTTAGCCACACCTGGGTTTGCCATCATCAATATTTTAGTGGGGTTTATGTTGTTTGTCTATGTCGTTATCCCGATTGCTTATTGGAGTAATGCATATGATGCCAAGAAGTTTCCTATCTTTTCTTCCCACACTTTTGATCACACTGGACAACCCTACAACATATCCTGAATTCTGAATGAGAAAGCATTTGATATTAATCATGCAGCTTATGACAGTTACAGCAAACTTTATCTAAGTGTGTTCTTTGCTTTTACTTATGGTTTGAGCTTTGCTACTCTAACAGCTACTCTTACTCATGTTGCCCTCTTTAATGGAAAGTAAGCTTCTTCTTAAAATCTTCTATTCTATTCTCTTGCAAAAGTTCTATTTAGTTAAAAGCCTTCTCATGATTTTCTCCATTTGGGTAAAAACATTGAGCAGAACAATCTGGACACTCTGGAAACAGACAGCAAGTGCAACAAAAGATAATTATACCGATGTGCACGCGAGGTTAATGAAGAAGAACTATAAACAAGTCCCTCAGTGGTGGTTTTGTACCATTTTAGTTTTAAGGGTGGCTCTTGCCATGTTTGCTTGTGAAGGTTTTGACAAACAGCTGCAACTCCCATGGTGGGGACTATTAATGGCTTGTGGCATTGCGCTGTTTTTTACTTTACCCATTGGAATAATTCAAGCCACAACGAATACGGTATGAATAACCCTAACCATCCTTGTATTTCATTGATAAAAGACAACAAACATTCATTCGAATGAGTTAATTACATTCTACATTATTTTGCATCCAATTTTTACAGACTACAATTCTCAATATGATGTATTATTGTTAATTGCAGCAACCAGGGCTAAACATGATCACAGAATTGGTGATTGGGTATATTTATCCAGGGAAGCCCCTCGCTAATGTGGCTTTCAAGACCTATGGCTACATTAGCATGTCACAAGCACTCTACTTTGTTAATGACTTCAAATTAGTTCACTATATGAAAATCCCCCCAAGGTCCATGTTCATTGTGCAGGCAAGTTAATTAATACCAGTAACAATTATATGAAATTTTGTTTACTATTTCGATATAATGACACTAGTTGTTAATTTACATTCTCAGTTAGTTGGAACACTTGTTGCTTCAAGTACCTACTTTGCCACGGCATGGTGGCTTCTCTCAAGCATAAAGGACATATGTGATCCGTTATTATTGCCTGAGGGGAGCCCTTGGACATGCCCTGGGGATGATGTCTTCTACAATGCTTCCATCATTTGGGGAGTCATAGGTCCACTCAGAATGTTCAAAAAATATGGTATCTACAAAGAGATGAACTGGTTCTTCCTCCTTGGCTTCTTAGCTCCTATTCCTGGCTGGTTTCTCTCACGCAAGTACCCCAACATCAAGTGGCTTAGACTTATAAACATGCCTATCATCATTGGAGCTACAAGTAGCATGCCACCAACTAAAGCAGTGAACTATTGGGCTTGGGGAGCTGTCGGAATTTTCTTCAATTTCTATATTTACAGAAAATTTAAGGCGTGGTGGGCTAGACATGCCTATGTCTTATCTGCTGCTTTAGATGCTGGGGTTGCCTTTTTGGGTATCATGCTTTTCTTCACTCTTCAATCCAAGAATGTAATTGGTCCAGAGTGGTGGAAGCTGGACATGGATCATTGTCCATTGGCTTCATGCCCCACAGCTCCTGTGATTGTGAAAAAGGGGTGCCCTGTTTTTTGAGAAGATTAAGGTTTACGTCTTGGGCTAATGTGACATTCAATGTCCTCCAATGCCTGTTGAAGTTCTAGTTCACCAATTTGATATATATTTCTGCCTGTTGGGATAAGTCATTGTAAAGATGCAAGTCTTTTTGGTAATTAAATATTTATTTTTTCAATTTCCAAGATTGGTTTGCAAGTTTGCATTAATCTGAAGCGGCTTGTTATAAGAAAGAATAATTATTTTTTAATATATAAATTATTGAATTTGTTTATTGTTCTACAAGTGGAAGGATGGAACCACTATCAGTAATCTCTCTATGCAAAAAAACCATCTTTAAAAAAGAAGCCAATAAGATAATGTCTAGAAATGCAAAATAAATTTAGACGATTGTATTGCATCACAACACTACCAAATTTGTTGCAAACTGACAATTTCATGCATTCAACCCATATTACCAGATAGGAAGAGCACCATATGCAATAAGCTCCTTCAGATCATGCATTGCAACCATTCCAGAACCACTTAAAGCACATCTGAAGTAAACTCATCAAAAAATAT
The DNA here is from genome assembly GCF_002906115.3 of Quercus suber. Taxonomy (NCBI): domain Eukaryota; kingdom Viridiplantae; phylum Streptophyta; class Magnoliopsida; order Fagales; family Fagaceae; genus Quercus; species Quercus suber. Next base: position 458,907 of record NW_027069731.1, read on the forward strand.
TTTAAAAGTAGCAAATTAGCATGACAACATTGTCTGAAAATAATGCACATAGATTTCTCAATACCTATTCTTGAAAATGATGTGGCGTACTAATTTTGAAATGTTGTGAAATTATTGTGGCTTTTTGTTTTGTCCATAGCATTACTTTAAAAATAATCTTACCCCCTCCTCCCAATGCAATCCTTAACCCCTTAAACCTATAAAAAAAAAGAAGAAAAAAAAAGAAACCCAAATAACAACAATAAAAATCAACCCAAACAACAAGATTAGGCCAAATAACAATAAATAAACAAAATATTTATATTAAAAAACCCATTAAAAGAAACCCTAATCATTCAAATTCTTAACTCGTTCATTCTACTTCATAAAAATAATTCATAATTTTTCCCCCCCCCTAAAACGGTACTGTAGGGCTATTAGGCCCAGGAGCTCCTTATTTATATTTATGTTGGGCTTGAAGCCCAAATCGAGAATTAGTGGTTGTTCAAGGAGGAGTAAACATTATCAAGGGAGTCCATGTTAGTGGATGAAGATGTCAATTTTGGTCATAATGGCACAAAAGGGTAAGCCAAGGACCAATGTCACCTCGGCTAACTAGAGCCGAGGTCCGAATAGGTGGTTTGCTATCCAGGGAGTTCTATTGGTACAAATAAGCATTGTAGAAATATAGGACAAAGTGGAATCCTAAAGTATCCAAGGAGAAAGCTGCTACCATCGCATTAAATGCTCTGCAGCTAACTCTCTGGTCACATTAATGTGAAAGTGATATCTGAACAATGGTTTTCAACCTTACAACTACTACACCAAGACTTCAAGAAGGTGCTGATGAGACAAGTATCAACACCAACCATCTGTACTGCACGCGAATGGTAGAGATGAAAGAGGAAGGTAGTATAAAGGAAGAAAAGGGCAGTGAGAAAAAGGGGATCGAGAAATGAAGAGAAAACATTGTAGCATCAAGAACTGACTTTGTAATCAAACTTGAGATAAATGTATAAGAACCAATCTCCTTGGACTTTTCTGATGACAATTTTCTTCAGTTTAAATCATTCTGGCTTTCTATTCTTGTCATCTAAATCCACTTTACTTGTTGTCCAATTCATTTTAGCCCAGTTTTTCTAACTCACTTCCTATAAATTCATTATTTTAGGCTTTTTGTGCTTGAATCCATTAACCTTTGGGCTAGGAACTCAAATCTAGTCCCTAAAATTGGCGCTGTCTGTGGGAATTATTGGTGTTATAATGAGTCTAACGTTCAATGATGGTAAGTTAAGATTCAAACCAGGTAGAATCCATGGAATCTCAACGTCGAGATCACTTCCATGATCTTGAGCAAAGGAGAAACTGAGAGGGGAGCGTGCACACTACCCGTACAAGTAGGAGTCATTCTAGGGGTGGTAGCCACCTCTCTCAAGAGAAAAATGCTAAAGCCATGTAGTTGGAGATTGATCACTTGAAGAGAAGCTTACGCCATGAACAGCGGAGGAGAGCTCCTTCCATTTTTGACTTCTCTTCTGACGGTGAAGAGGAAGATAGTTACAGGCGCAGATCAAGGACTCCTCCTAGTGAGTCTTTCTCGTATGATGAAGACTACCATTATGAGCGAAAAAACAGAAATTCATCTTCGAGAGGACTGGGAAATGATGCTATGAGTAGAGCACTCAACCAAATTTTCAGATCGCCTTTCACACACAAGATTGAAGGAGGAAGACTTCCTTGGCAGTTGACTCAGCTCACGTTCACCATGTACAATGGCTGAATAGACCCTATGGAGCATGTTTGTCATTTCAATCAGAGAATGGTTGTGCACCCTAAGAACGAGGCCTTAATGTGCAAGGTATTCCCATTCAGCTTGGGGCCTGTGGCGATGAGGTGATTCGATGGTCTGTGTGTAGATTGAGGGAGGAAGACTTCCTTGGCAGTTCACTCAGCCCACATTCACCATGTACAATGGCTGAATAGACCCTATGGAGCATGTTAGCCATTTCAATCAGAGAATGGCTGTGCACTCTAAGAACGAGGCCTTAATGTGCAAGGTATTCCCATTCAGCTTGGGGCCTGTGGCGATGAGGTGATTTGATGGTCTGTGTGTAGGTTCCATTGATTCCTTTAAGAAACTCACTCAGGCGTTTAGATTCCGCTTCATCATGTGCAGCAGGGTTCTGTGTTTCCTAGTTTTAGCATTCTTTATGCATGTGGCATTCAAAAATTTACATGCATGTATGAAAGGCAAAGCAGGTAGGAAGCCATACATAAAGTCAATTGCCTCTCTTCTTAGCTCTAGTGCTAGCAAATAACGACAAAGACCAAGTCACATCCCTTAAGAACGCAAGTACATGACTCCACGCCCAAGTTAGTGTAAGAGTTCATCACATTTTTCTATCTCTTTTCTTTCCTGTCAAACAATAAAACCAAACTCCCTACTAAACCTTATTGCACATTCAACAAAATTGCAAAGCATTTCATAAATTCACAAAATTTCTTAGTGTCCACTTGGCAAAGATTATTTTTGCTAACTTATTTTACTATTCATTTTATTTTTGCTATTATTCATAGATCTTACTGCACTTTTTGGTATTATTCATGAGGTTCATTTTACTATTTCAGCTAATTTTTACTTTTATTTATAGTACTTTTAGCAAAAAGTTTTTAATTTCAGTAAATTAAACAAATCCCAAACAGACCTTTAGTGTGTGACACTCTTGGAAGTTAGAACAACCCATAAGAATTTCTAAATCTTGGCATTAAGATCCATAAATTTCATAGCCCACTTTCGATTCTCTACTCCGACCCCACTCCCAAAAATTGATATTAAAAGTACAATTGGATACTTTTTTTTTTTTTTTTCAACAACTGGATAAGTTTGACAAGAAAGTAATTACAAATTTATAGTTGTTCCTTTTAGGCTATTTGTTCCTTTTAGGACTCAGATACCCAGGCATGAACTGAAGAATAATTAAAATTTAAAAACAAACTTATAGTTGTTCCTTTTAGGCTATTTGTTTCTACTTATTCAAACTGTTCATTTTCCTTTGTAGAATCGCAATCCTTACTTGCCTGCCAATATATTTAACTAATCTTAACATAAAAGTCATTCATGCATGAAGACCATTTGTTTTGGTGGAAATCAAAAGCAGGTAATGTTATGCATTCACTTATGAGCTGAGAAGGCTTGTATGTGCAGCGTGCCTCCCAGAACCTCGCAACAGGCAAATTAATTACTGTAGCTGAATATAAATTAATTAATTATTTTTATTTTAAAATATAGAACCACCGGTGTAATATAATTTTAATGATGGAAGGTGCTAAAATAGATTAAATAGTTTTAAAGTAGTTTTAGTATATTTAATGTGAATGCTCTAAGAAGTGTGATACAAGTAAGAATATCATAACTACCTGTGTTATTAAGAAATTTAAATTAAATAAAATTTAATAAAAATAAAACTTGAATATATTGAGTTATTGACAAAAAAAAAAAAGTCAAATACATAAAGTTTTACAATTTATTTTGTAATTTTCATATTTTGAAATCTTTCACGATAGGTTATTATCTATTATTATTATTTATTGTCAATGTAGGCTTGATCATTCTTTTTTTTTTTCTTTTTTTTTTTTTGAGGAAATTGATCATTCTATTTTGTTAAGTTTATTTAACATTTTTATTTTTATATTATTGTCATTATCTATTTGCCATTGATATTAATATTATAAAGATATTTTAAATTAAATTAGTATAAAAAATATTTTATAAATATACATTTTCTTTTCTTTTCAAGGCAGCCGCAGCGGGTTCATTTTGAACCAGGCCTGAAATACATGTGCAGCCGCCCCTGTGAGACAAGTCTCACAGGTTGTGTTGATTGGCTATTGTGGAAAGCTCCACTTGCTTTCGGTGAAACCTCCCTGAACTTACTTCCCTCACTACTAAATGGCCATTGAGCAGTGAGAAGAGCAGAGCAAGTAGGCACAAAAGGGAGAGAGCAAGTTTCCACATTCAGACTATGAGGAGTTGGTTGAAAGATCATTTCTTTAAAAGAAAGCAAAAAGATAGAAATTTTGTTGAGAGTGGAAGCAATTTACTTGAGAAGATGATTGCTTCTTGCAATAGAAAGCCTATTCCCATTCGTACCTTCTTATCTCAACAACTCCGCCAAGCAACCAACAATTATTCTGAACATCTGGGAATGTATTGGTACAAGGGTTCTATTGAAGGACGATCTGTTCTTGTTATGCGATTAACTGAAGTTTGGACAAACTGTGCCGTCAATGATATAGTGATCTCTGCAAAGATGTGTGCTCACAGTAATGTATTAAAGCCCATTGGGTGTTGTCTCGAGACTCCATGTCCTATCTTAGTGTACGAATTTGCTGCCATTGGCATCCTTGCATATCGAATTTATGTCAAACGTGTTACTGAACTACAACATCAGCCGATGGTGTGGGAGAGAAGGTGAAAGATTGCAAGGCAGATTGCTCATGCACTTTCCTATCTCCATAATGCCTTCGATAGACCTGTCATCCACATGACTATAGATATGCACCGTATCTTATTAGATGAACATGATGTTCCCAAATTGTTCGACTTTTTTTATTCTGTATCAATCCCTGAGGGTGAAACTGAAGTGGAAGGTTATAAGGGCATACGGATTTAAAAGTTCTACTGTTTTGTTGGTTTGTAAATATTTTCTTTTGTCGAGCCAAAAAAAGGGTATGAGTCTTATTTACAATAAAATGAAATAATTACTCGAAGTAGTTGGCGAACCTTTTTCTCTTTAAAAAATAATCTTAATTCATTTGAATTTGGGTCAAAATCTATTAACTTATTACCCCACAATTGATCTTCAAGCTGTTATAATTGCAGTTAACTCATTTCCTTTGGATGAGAGTATTGTTGTCACAAAAAGAATGAAATCAAATAGTTAATATTTAACAAACAGAGAAGTACTTAATCCTGCTCAAGTGTTACTGCACCATTACATTGTTATCCTCAAAAATTCAGAAGGCACCTACTGAGGGAACTTTGCACAAGTAAGAGAGCACCACAATGGTGATAGCAATAGTGGCAGCAGCAGCAACAATAGCGCCTGTGGTTCACACAGGCACCATTGTAGTAGTGCTTTGAATTTTGAAGCCAAGGCCTTGGGCCAAAAATCTTAAAGATTAGTATACCAGTTATTCTTTTTGCCGTGTTCTATTTTATCCAATAACCATATTGTTCATGGTTCATTTAAAAATAAATAAAATAAAATCTTAACCATTTCTTGGTTCCAAAGTACCAGCAAAACATAACCAATCAAAAAGCAGCATAAGGTACCAGACCATGGCAATTTATTGCTGCTCACTAATTAAAGAAAGCTATAGGTGAGAACTCATTTTTACTGGATCACAAAATTAACTGTAAAAGACAATTTCTTCATTTGTAATTAGATTCAGTCAACTGATTCCAAGGTGAAATATGAAAAACTACAAATCATGAACCAGGATTTCACAAGAATTTTTCCCACTCCAAAGAGACATCAAAGCATCCATTTCCAAACCGGTACTACTGAAAAGCAATTCATGCAACTGAGAAGCATCAGGTGACAACAATAGATTATCTGCAAGTAAGATAAGTTTCTGAAGGTAGACACAGATGAAAATTTGAGGCTGTCCCTTCACCAGCTTCTTTACCTATCTTTAATCCACCCGCTGGTTTTCCCACTTGTAAAGCACCTTTTGTAGCAGCATGCATTAGTCCAGGACCAACCCCACTCCATGAAGTGCAATTCAAAAGTTTCGCAATCTGAAGACCATAAGAAAAAGCTAACCACAGTCAAAAGGAAAAGTATGTTTCCAAGATGCAATTGTGGTTTTGTGCTGCCAAGTCTCAGCATTCTTTATGCATGATTATCTCAGCATGTGAAAACATGATTTAGATACAGAAATTCACATTCATGTAAGCCAGGCAAAGCAGGCAGGAAGCAATCTATAAATTCACGTACCTCTCTACTCAACTCTAGTGCTTGCAGGTAATGAGAATGACCAGGTCCCATCCTTGAAAAACACAAATTCAAGACTCCTTGCCCAAGTCTGTGTATGAGTTCATAACATTTTTTTTTTTTTAATTAAGTTTGTAACATTGTTCTATCTCTCTTCTGACCTTTCAACCAATAAAACCAAATTAGCTACTAAAACTTTTCGCACATTCAACAAAATTGCAAAGCATTTCATAAATTCACAAATCTTCTTAGTGCATGACACTCTTGGAACGACCAATAAGAACTTCTAAATTCCTGGCATTAAGATCCATAAAGTTCAGAGTCCACTTTCAATTCTCTACTCTGCTCCCACTCCCATAAATTGATATTAAAAGTAAAATTGGCCAAGTTTGAAATAGGGCTCAGATATCTAAGCATGAACTGAAGTTTTTTTATTTTTTTTATTTTTATAAATTATAGTTTTCCCTATAGATATATGAGAGTGCTATTTGTTTTTACTTAGGCAAGCTGTTCATATGCCTTGTTAGAATTGTAATCCTTACTTGCCTGTGAAAGAAAAAGAAGAGCTTGAAGGTTTATCAATGGTGGAAACAGAGAAAACCAGAGATGAAGAATTCTCTGAAGATTGAAACTGAATTTTATTCAAGCTCACTATTTATACAATACATAGGTCGTAACTACCTCTAGAAGATTCCTATCTAACAAACTCTAACAGAAAATACAGCTGTACATGATAAACAAAATATCTACAATCTGATAAGGAAAATATCTGGAGCTTAAGTCATGAAGAACAGAGCAATTCCAGAATTGTTTTGAGAAGAAGAGCTGCGTCAAAACGATGTCGTCTGCGATCTTGAGTAAGTGAGTAAGACACGCTTCAGTGAAACGATGCCGTTTATCTTTTAATGAAACGTCGTCGTTTTAAGCTTCTTTGAATCAATTTTACCGTTGCTCTTGCTTCTTCTCTTGTTCATTAGTTCCACTTTCAGCCTGCCAATAAAAATAACCAATCTTAACGTAAAAGTCATCCATGAAGAGATTGCAGTTCCATTTTTGGTAGAAATCAAAAGCAGGAAATGTGATGCATTCACTTATGAGCTGAGAAGGCTTGTATGTGCAGCCTAACTCCTAGAAACTGGCCACTGGCAAATAATTTGGAAAAGCATCCCTCTATTGAAATGCAAAAGAATTTCATCAACAAAGCCACTACTTGTTTATGATTTCAACTTGCTTAAATTCAAGCTGCATCCCACAAGACCTTCTCATTCCTATGATCTCATAATACGTCTTTTATTCAAATGGTTCTTTTGGCAGCATACTGCAAAACAGGTATCCAGAATCCCATAGTTTTAAATTTCTGTTATTGCTTGAATACTTCAAATCGCTTGAATACTTTTCTGTTTTGTTAATCTTTTACATCCAACGCCAGAATTGATGCTAACATAGACATCCCCTTCACTTCAGGGAGCAACACTAATTATGCTTCAAATTCTTTGTTATCTTGTTTGAGAAGAAGAAAATTTTCTGCTAGTACATGAAAGATTCAACATGGTTCACTAGATTCGCTGATACAATAACCATGTCCTCTGTTTTTATTTTTCGTTTTTATCTTTTTCTTTTAGAAAATTCTCAGTTCCTAGCATGACTAATACTCTGGTAATACACCCAATGCACACTCTTAAGTGATAATCTACCTCACTAATTTAGTTTTGCATCCATATGTATGAGAGTGTAATCCACCTCCATATGTAAAAACATTAGCTTGATGACAGCCGGATAGTAACATATTGATATACACGACAGTTATGAACTCAGTTGTACATGGTCAAATATTATCATTTTCACCAATATCTTAGTTTTCAGTCCACAAAAGAAGTCATTCAAAACTGTTATTTTTCAACAAATTAAATCTATCAAAGAGCAACAACAATGTACTAGCTCAGATACAACTCTCAAAAGAACAAAAATGAAGGGAGATTGCAACGTGGGTTAACCTCAATTTGGTTCGTTGTCCTATTGAAAATGGAGTGTATATTAATGAATTTTTACTAAAGTCACTGTAAGTAAATGCTTAAAATCATAATTTTATTAAAGAGATGATTACTCTATGGAAGTTGGCCTTGAACACTGTTGGTCTCTAAAACTTACATAATAAGCATTTTTAGTACATGACGTTTCAATATATCAAATTAGTGTTATCAGTCCCTATAATAAAATTATGATTTTAATTTCAAATTGCAGAAAAGTTTTGTTCTGAAAAGAAATGTAGAGAAGCTGAAATACTTTAAGTGGTTTTCTTCAGAAATTAGAGTTAAGGAGATTAAATTGTTGTATTAGAAAGATGACCATCTCTAATGCGTCAAAAATGTCTTTTACTTGGCCAATAAAATAATTTCTTTTATTGATATAGCTAAATCATGGAACCTGGGAAAGAAATAGGGACCTGAAATCAGAAGTTATATATTACCTAAAATTTATGAAGGGAATGAGTATATGCCTAAAAAGTTGTTTATTTGTTGTCACGAAAAAGAAATTGAGAATATGTGGCCTACTGATTTGATATCTTTCATTCCTGATGTTATTATGTTTATTTGATGGGAATAAATATAATACTGTTAAATGAGTTTCCATTCTAATGAACATGGGTGAATATAGTTAGCTGAGGATTAAGTTGTCAGTGTGAGGGAAACATCATAAAAGCAATGTTTCTTGCTTACATGCATGCGCTGAGCTATAGTTGGCACTATATTACACATAAATGTCAGATCATCTGTTAATATATGGTTTTTTGCAATGCAATTATGCTTGAGTTTCCTGTCAAAGTGGAGGCTGTTATGTCCCAGGAAGAGTTTGTTATTGTTTCAATGGGCCATTTCCACATATTTTTACTAACTCATGTCCTGTAGTTCATTTAGTGGGTTTAGTAGGTTGACCATAAATTAGACTTAGTGAGCTTTAAGCTTTGTTTGCACATACATCTTACATTAGGATGATTGGAACTCCATGTGTATGAGCTTGGTCCTTTGAAGTTTATAATGTTCATAATTCTAATGTATTTTTCTGAATTTGTTTGTTGTGTCTTGGGGTCACACATGATGATTATTATGTGATTAATCATTGACGAGCTAATCTTTTCACAAAGACAATTTGTTTCATCCATTCCTGTGCTTTTTTGCTTTCACTTTTTCCTAAGCAATTAAATGAATTATACATTATTTACTATATATGTATATGTTGTTTCCCATTTTCTTTTCTTTTTTTGTTGATATGGCTATGCAGTCTCTGTCTTTCCATCTTTTAGAAGACATAGTAAGAATATGAGTAATTTTTCAGTAGAGAATGTTATGAGTAGAGGATTCAGCATAGAACATAATGCCTTTCATGTGGCACTTGATAAATTTGGAGTCTTTGTAATCTTTGAATTGCTCTAATTTGTAGTTGAGTTTGATATTTCTTAATTGTTAAAATCTCATTTATCCTGTTACCAACTGAAGTATAGTAAATATTATGGGAATCATCAGGTGACATAGTGAGAGTTTTGCACTATGTCAATCTCATTATGTTGAGAAAGTACTTCAAAGATTTGAACATCTTAATATAAAGGAAGCAAATACACCTTTTGATTGGAGCATAAAGTTGGGTGAAAACACTGGAAGAGCAATAGCACAACTTGAGTATGCTAGTGCTATTTGTAGCATGATGTATGCTATGCATTGTACAAGATCAGACATATCATTTTTAGTGGGCAAACTTTCTAGATTTACAAGTAATCCAAGTGTGGATCACTAGAAAGCAATTGGTAGAGTTCTTGGTTATTTAAAGAAAACCATAAGTTTGGGACTCTTTTATTCTAAATTTCCAACTGTTTGGAAGGTTATTCAGATGCTAGTTGGATATTCACTCTTGGTGGGGGTGCCATCTCTTGGGCATCAAAGAAACAAACGTGTATTTCTCACTCCACCATGGAATCAGAATTTATAGCCTTGGCGGCAGCAGGCAAGGAAGAGAATGACTAAGAAATATGTTGTTAGACATAGAGTTGTGGCCACAACCAATACCAGTCATTTCGGTGTATTGCAATAGTGAAGCCACCTTAGGCAGAGCATACAGTAAAATGTATAATGGTAAGTCTAGACATATAGGTCTAAGACATGATTACATAAGACAATTAATCGAATCTGGTACCATTTCAATTGTTTATGTAAAGTCAAATAATAATTTGGCAGACCCTTTAAACAAAGCAGTGTCTCGAGATATGGTTGGGGTAGCATCCATTGGAATGGGACTAAAACCCTTCTTTTAAAAGAATCACCAATAGTGGGAACCTAACCTCGAATTGATTTAATCTAAAGAGGTTTAAAGGGTAACAACAAGCTATTGATACGTGGTTAGTAAGAGCACTAATTTTGTGTCTTATTCAGGACGGATTAGTGCAGACTGTTACAATGTAATTGAGAATGAGTTTTACACTCTTAATGAAGTTCATAAAGAATAAATGCCTGTGTAACAGGGACATAAGAAGGAACTTCACATTTGTGAACATAGAGTGGTGTCGCTTCTAGCAAGAGTAAAAGGGTTTTCTCTTGTAGATGTTCACTAAACCGGGAAGAGCACAAGGCCATAATAGTGCTAACAACAGTAGATTTCTAAATGTGTTGTGGATGTTCTCATATGTGTGTTGTTTCCGATTTCAACACATAAGAGTTTTGATTTAAGCACCAATCCACCATTAACTCTGTTGATTTCTTAAGCAATTACACTAAAGGGAGGTTTAAGTTGAAAGACACCTTCCATTATGCATGATAGGATATCAATCAAGTGAGACATATATTATTACAACCTAGTGGGGGATTGTTGTATATATAGGTATATACAAGGATAGGTTGTAATAATGATGGTTGAGTTTGGAGAATATAGTTTCATAAAGTGAAAATTCAAGTTCTGGAATTTTCTAAGTGAAATTTTGAAATCTGAATTTTCTAGAATTTTCTGAAATTTTTTAAAATATTCTGGTGACTATTGAGAAAGATTGAAGAGGTTTCAATCTTTGTTAACCGCTTTATGAAAAAGTAACTAACTCTCCACACATGCCTTTTCATGAAACATAACGAGATTTCAATCTTTGTTAACCGTTTTATGAAAAAGTAACTAACTCTCTATACGTGTCTTTTCATGAAACATAACGAGGTTTCATGAAACAACTAACTCTCCATACATGCTTTTTCATGAAACATAACCCTATGGGTATAAATAGAGACTTATGTTCTCTTGAAAAAACTAATTTCACAAAATCAAAAGTTAGAGAGAAACACAAGAAATCCTGTGGTCATCCTCCAGAATTGCTATATGTAGAACCCAACATCTTGGTTGTATCCTGGAGACAAATTTGCGATAACCCTTTATTAACAAAAGTGTGGGGGGCAAGTATTGTCTAAGGAAAACAACATAGTGCCTCAAAGTTATCTACTTTCCTTTTGTCTTTTCTGTTAATCTTGTTCTTCCATTATTACTTTGTGTAATATTCCCAACAAAGAGTGTTTTCATCTTGTTATAATATCCCTTGTAGTTTGTATTCACAGATTGATTTGGTAGTTTAACCTTATATGTTAGTGTAATAGTGAGTAGATGTGATGGTAATTGTGATCATGATGAATATGTTCTTTCACTTTTCAGTGACCTATTTTTGTGATTGATCAATTTTTTTAAAAAATGGGTCTGTGTGGGTGTCATCAACTTTAACATCTCTAAAATTTTTAAGGTGTCTCTTATTATGCTGACATTAATCTATGGCCTTTATATGCATCAGGCACTGATGGATTCGTGATTCCAAGCTTGGAAATAGGAGACTTAGATCGGAGTAAAACTGATGTTTCAGAAGTAGAAGCCTCAAAACCTCCGTCTCCAAAGGTCATCCTACACTATTCATTACCAAAGAAAAGGAAAAAAAAAATATTGTCTATAGATTATGTATTTAAGTCTGTATTTTAAAATCTGTGTTTTTTTCACTTTTGCAGGCCAAAAAAGAAGAGAATATCTACCTAGGTCCACACGGAGCACCGCCTTCACAGTCAAAGCAGCAAGAGCCAAATTCTATTGGTCATAAGTAGCATTTCAAGAAAAAATTGAAGGAAGCAGATGAGAGGACCAGTGGGACAGGTCGGGAGAATAAGTTAAAAAGTCTTAGAGAACTTGTGAATGGTGGCAAAGGGCTCTACCAGGGATTGGCTGGAGCCACATTGTCATAAGTCTCAGTTTGAGAAGTGAAATCCCCAATGAATGGAATATTTGAGAGCTTTTTGAACTTGGCACACAGGGTTATCTTTGGAGACTGAATTTATAAAAGGTTATGTATTTTGACAATAAATTTTCAACTAGGCCTTTGAGATTTGCTTTTGCTGCGAAAGATTCTTTCAGTAGCATTTTTGTTATTTGGGTTGTATTTGCTGCAGTTGGTGTTTGGCCCTTCTCTTATTTTGGGCTCCTTCCACTTTAAGTTTGGATCATTGTTGGATCTTGAAAAAAAAATGATGATAATAACTAGGGCTGTCCAACCCACCCGACCACCTGCCCGAGCTTGACCCGCCACCACCCGATCAAGTCTCCAGCAGTTGGACGCGAGTCCGAACTCTCTAACCCAACCCCACGCAGGTCGGTTGCCAGTTTTACGTTTCAAAACCCGTGACACCCGACCCAAATCCAGTGGTATTTGAGATCAGAATCAAAGGATTTTTTATCCCAGAAATTTTTTTGAAGGCAAAGATCTCTCTCCTCCTCTTCTCAATCAAAACACACCACAATTTTGTTCTCATAAAACCAATTAAATTAGAACAACAAAGCTAAAAATCTGAACAAAGAAAAAAAAAATTACAAAGAAGACAATCAGACCAAATTTGGTCACATGCACAGAGACTAGTAAGTCGAACCATTAGCACACACCTCCACATCTATGAAAACCTTCTCAATCTACCGTTGGAACTAGGACAACTTATGAAACTAGAGCTCCAAGAATTCCAGATCGATGCGAAAGGCTTTGGGCAAATGGTCTTAGATGCTCTGAAATTATTTTAGATAGAAATTTTTTTACAATCAATACAATGGTATAGAGGCTGAAGAGGAAGAATTGGCTGGAAACAAAAAAGGAAGGGGGCGGAGAAAAAAAAAGGAAAACGTGTGGTGTGTGCCTATGTGGTGGTATTGTTTTTAATAATAACCCGTAAATTGCCCATGCGATGCACGGATAATTTTGTGATGTTTTATGTAAAACAGTTTTGAATAATGTTGTACATAAATTATAAAGAAAAAAATAAATTAAATTAGAGCAAATAAACATATATATTATGAGGTATTAAAAATTGGTTTAATAGCTTCACTGCATATTTGTAGCCTTCTTAAGGTAAGATTATTATTTTTTAGAATCATGAAACTAAAAATAAATGCTAAAGAGTAACGGGACCATGAAAATCAACTAATTTGTGTTCTGTTCATATATTTCATACTATGAAATAAAAGTATACTCAACTCTCTGATTGTTTTCCACTCATCAATAGTGTGACATTAAGACATAGTGTGGGTAAATGTATATGCATGTATCTTATAGATGATTTAAAATTAAACCATGGTAGAATATGACTTTACATTACGCACCAAATATTCTCTCTACTTATATACCAAAAACAAAAACTAACTAACAAAATTACCTAAACCTAAATCATATTTAAGCCCCTAATTTAAAAAGAAAAAACGATTACCTGTAGGGGTTTCAGTGTCTTGATGGTGGTGGGAGGCTAATATAACGGAGGTGGTGACCCTTCAGATTCCTCCTTCTCTCTCTTTCAAATGTTTTGTTAATCTCAAGTATTTATTTTGGTAATATATAGTGAAATAGTGTCTTTTATTTAACAATCTACAAAATTTTTGTGTCTCCCTGTCTCTCTCTAGAGTCTTATCTTGTTAGTTATTACTATTAGTCCTTGCTTAAAAAAAAAAAAAAAAAATTAAAACTGTGGGTATGCTAAAAGACATTAAGAATAGTGAAAGGTGTGGTGTAAGCTTAGACAATTAATGAGATATTAATGAGATAATAGTAAAATAAGATAATGTGAACTTTTGGGTAACCAAAAAAAAAAGCAGCTTAATGAAAGAGGTAAAAAAAGGCTAAATGCAAAATTTGAGTGCCACTTGGTAAGACCTCATGCACTCTTGCATGAGGTCTTTGAGAGAGAGACATTTTGTAACAACTTTTATTCTACAATATTCCTCCAAAAAATTTTTTTTTTTACTCATTTCTTGAATTGAATAATTATAATGGTTATGTATGTGTGCAATTTATAATTGCTGTTTCACTACATATTTAAAGCCTTCTCAAGGTAAGATTTAAAAAAAAAAATCATAAAACCAAAAATAAATGCAAAAGTGTAACATGACCATGAAAATCAAATAATTTGTGTTGTGTTCACATATTAAATACTATGAAATAAGAGTATGCCCTTTTGGATATACATCACTATAAGTTTCTTTAAAAAAAAATTCTCTCCTCTCCTCGTGTGTGTGTGTGTGTTAAAAATGCTTAGTAATCTCAAAAGAAAAAAATAGCGAGTTAATCCTACATTGGAAAATGAGTGTGAGTAAAAGAGGTTTAAAGTCTGTGTTATGTATCCAAGAGTTAGGCCATTTTGGATATGCACCACTGTAAGTTTCTTTTAAAAAACATTCTCCCTTCTCCCGGTGTGTGTGTGTTAAAAATACTTAGTATTTAAAAAAAAAAAAAAAAAAAAAACCTTTCTCATTGTCTTCCACTCATTGATAGTGTGACATTAAAACATGGTGTGGGCAAGTGTGTATGCACGTGTCTTATAGATGATTTAAAATTATGGTAGAATATGGTTTTACATTACGTACCAAATATTCTCTCTACTTATATACCCAAAACAAAAATTATCCAACCAAATTACGCAAACCTAAATAATATTTAATCCCTAATTTAAAAAGAAAAAAAAAAAAAACCTGTAGGAGTTTCAGCGTTTTGATGGTGGTGGGAGGCCAATATGATGGAGACAACGGCCCCTTAGATTTCTCTTTCTCTCTCTTTCAAATGTTTTGTCTGTCTCAGGTCTTTTATGGTGAAACAATGCATTTTGATTTTGTAGTGAAATAATGTGTTTTATTTAACAATCCACATCATTTTTGTGTCTCTCTATACATTATCTGGTTAGTTATTACTATTAGTCCTTAATTATTATTTTTTTTGCTTTTTTTTTTTTTTTAAATATTAAAATGGTGGGTATGCTAAAAGACATGAAAGAGAGAGAAATGTGTGATGTAAGCTTAGGCAATTAATGAGAGACTAATGAGATAACAGTAAAATAAGTTAATGTAAACTTTTGGGTAACAGTAAAAAAAAATGCTAAATGCAAAATTAGAGCGTCACTTAGCAAGATCTCATGCACTCCTGCATGAGATCTCTGCTTATATATATATATATATATATATATATTGATGATTATTCCTTTATTTTTTTTTTTTTTTTTTTTTTAAAGGATATTGCTATTGTGTTCATTCTTATAAAAATTTAAGCATAGATTAAATTTTCATTATTTTTGACATTTTTTCTTTGATTCCTTTATAATTTATATATTGTGTTCGTTTAAATGAATTTTTTTCTCAAGCTTTCAGAGGATGGACTTTAGATAAAATGTTCAACTTTTATACGCCAAGCATTGATTGTAAGTCTTGTACATGGAACAAATAGAGATAAGAAATTAAGAATATGGTCCATTTTGGTTGGCCTTAGCTTGATTTGTCTAGACATCAATTTTCTCTCTTGCCAAAGGTCCAACTTATTTTAGGTGGAAGTTTCCTTGATTATTACTTGTATACAAAATTCCAAGATCATTAAAATGGAATAGGTCCCTTACTAACCTAACCAATTGGAATAGGATGAAATTTCTTCTCATTCACACTAAACGTTGTGTACACTCCAAATTTTTTCTGCATCTCATAGTGATATGTTGTTGATAGGTGTCATCCAAGTCCAACATGATTGAGAGTTGTAATTGAGACTATGGCTCAGAAGCTTTACTATTCAATACTTTGCGAGAAAAATTAAATACTCATTTAATGTAACAGGAGACTATGGAATTTGACAATGTATACACTAGGGTTTGTTCTTGATGTTGTGAAATTGCTATAGGAACTAAAAACTCTAGTTTGATTAGTTGGCAAGTCATGTTCTTTAACCATGAAAAGTCTACAATAAAAAAAACTTTTATATTCCTACAATATAAGTTTTGGAGAGAAAATTGTTAGCCGCCTCATCCCATGGACCCCCTATTTATACAAAGAAAAAATGGTCCAATATTCCTAAGTGTGACTTAGATTTAGAGCACAAACAAAAGAGAGCAAAGGAAGGACGTTCCACATTCAAGCTATTATGCGCTGGAGTTGGTTCATGCCATATCATTTCTTTAATAAAAGAATAGAGGAAAGAAAGCAAAGAGAGAGAGCGTTTTATGAGAATGGAAGCCTGTTACTTGAGAAGCTGATTGCCTCTTGCAATGCCAAGCCCATTCCCATCCGTACCTTCTCCCCTCAACAGCTCCGCCAAGCAACCAACAACTTTTCTTCTTAAAAGCTGGTAATGGAGTTCTCTGTTTGGTACGAGGGTTCTCTTGAAGGACGAATTTTTCTCATTAAGGGTTCTCTTGTTCGCAATGCCAAGCCAATTCCCATCCGTACCTTCTCCCCTCAACAACTCCGCCAAGCAACCAACAATTATCCTGCTCAACATCTGGGATTTTATTGGTACAAGGGTTCTCTTGAAGGACAAATTGTTCTCATTAAGCGTTTAGATTATACTTTTTTTGTCGATTTTTCCATCAATGATTTAGTGATTTCTGCACAAATGAGTGCTCACAGCAATGTATTAAAGCCCATAGGCTGTTGTCTCCACACTCCTTCTCCCATTTTTGTGTTTGAATTTGCCGCCAATGGTCTCCTTTCTGATCGAATTTATGTCTACCATGTTACTGAACAACAACATTAGCCGATGGTGTGGGAGAGAAGGTTAAAGATTGCAAGGTAGATTGCTCATGCTCTTTCTTATCTCCATACTGCCTTCCCAAGGCCTATCATCCACATGGCTATACGAATGCATAGTATCTTTTTAGATGAAAATGATGTTCCCAAATTGTCCGGCTTTTATTGTTCTGTATCAATTCCCGAAGGTGAAGCTAACGTGGAAGTTTTTCACGGCATTCGACATTGAGGTTTACGCGCCCCTGAGTTTAGAGCAACAGGCAAGGTAACTGAGAAAGCTGATGTATATGAATTTGGTCGGATTCTTCTAGAACTTTTAACTAGAGAGGATTCTCTTAATATAACCCGATTTACAATTGATAAAGATTCTACTTTAGTAGCATACATACATAACCGTGCTCAAGGTAGTTGCATAAACGAGATTGTGGACCCTGCAATCTTGGCTGAAGATGGGGATGGAGGTGCTACTTTACAGCATCAATTACAAGCTGTGGTGGACCTTGCCTTGACATGTACAGAGGAAGATCCACAAACAAGGCCAACTATGGTTGATGTCACCAAACAACTCAGACGGATTGAGAGGTTCGTTCCGTCACTAATTATTTACTCACTTGATTTCATCCAATCATATGTTATAGATAAACAGATTCACATTATTGCATATCCAAATGATTTAGGAATGACAACAAACAAAATTTACTCACTTGATTTTCAAACAAATGGCCACAGATGGAATTTAAAAAAGTTAAAAAAAGCTAATTTGATGGAGAGCCATTTAATGACATTATTAAATCCCCATTGCTACTAAGAAGCTGTCCTAACAAACTGGTATGCATCTTAAGTAATGAAGGAGAATTCTCTATAAGATCAGCTAATCGTATTTCTCAATCACACAGGTTCACACAAACCAATGAAGTGCTTCTGGGAAATTTGCAGAATTTAAAGCTTCATGAGAGTTTTGAAGAGCATGCTTCTGCATCATTGAAAAGGAATGCTTCTTGTGATGAAATCCAAGCAGTGAACGAAGCCTCTGAAAGGCCTCTTGAAGTTTAATTGTGTTGCAACTGAATGATGACAGAGCTTGTATGGCAGTTTTAACCTGTCATTGGGAAGTTATCATTATGGCAGACCCTTAAGGTATGTATTGATGCTATAAGAACTGGAGGATAGGTTGTTATTGGCAAAGGAGTTTGATAATTGTTGTTTTGGTTGAATAAAAGGAATGCAAACTAAGTAGTTCATATTCTTAGATACAGAAATTCACATTCATGTAAGCCAGGCAAAGCAGGCAGGAAGCAATCTATAAATTCACATACCTCTCTACTCAACTCTAGTGCTTGCAGATAATGAGAATGACCAGGTCCCAATCCCATCCTTGAAAACACAAATTGAAGACTCCTAGCCCAAGTTGTGTATGAGTTCATAACATTTTTTTTTTATATATAATTAATTTTGTAACATTGCTCTATCTCTTTTCTGACCTTTCAACCAATAAAACCAAATTAGCTACTAAAACTTTTCGCACATTCAACAAAATTGCAAATCATTTCATAAATTCACAAATCTTCTTAGTACATGACACTCTTGGAACAACCAATAAGAACTTCTAAATCCTGGCATTAGGATCCATAAATTTGTCCACTTTCAATTCTCTACTCCGCTCCCACTCCCAAAAATTGATATTAAAAGTAAAATTGGCCAAGTTTGAAATAGGGATTAGATCTCTGCATGAACTGAAGAATTTTTTTTCTTTTAATTACAGTTTTCCCTTTAGATATATAAGAGTACTATTTGTTTTTACTTAGGCAAGCTGTTCATATGCCTTGCTAGAATTGTAATCCTTACTTGCCTTTGAAAGAAAAAGAAGAGCTTGAAGGTTTATCAATGGTGGAAACAGAGAAAACCAGAGATGAAGAATTCCCTGAAGATTGAAACTGAATTTTGTTCAAGCTCACTGAAATGAATACATAACCCTCACTCACTATTTATACAATACATAGCTCGTAAATACCTCTAGAAGATTCCTATCTAACAAACTCTAACAAAAAATACAGCTGTTCATGATAAACAAAATATCTACAATCTGATAAGGAAAATATCTAGAGCTTAAAGTCATGAAGAATAGAGCAATTCCAGGATTGTTTTGAGAAGAAGAGCTGCGTCAAATCGATGTCGTCTGCTATCTTGAGTAAGTGAGTAAGACAAGCTTGAGTAAAACGATGCCGTTTATCTTTTAATGAAACGTCGTCGTTTTAAGCTTCTTCGAATCAATTTTACCATTGCTCTTGTGACCGTTGGAACAGTGACTTCTTGCTTCTTCTCTTATTCATTAGTTCCACTTTCAGCCTGCCAATAAAAATAACCAATCTTAACGTAAAAGTCATCCATGAAGAGATTGCAGTTCCATTTTTGGTAGAAATCAAAAGCAGGAAATGTGATGCATTCACTTATGAGCTGAGAAGGCTTATATGTGCAGCCTAACTCCTAGAAATTGGCCACTGGCAAATAATTTGGAAAAGCATCTCTCTATTGAAATGCAAGAGAATTTCATCAACAAAGCCACTACATGTTTATGATTTCAATTTGCTTAAATACAACCTGCATCCCACAAAACCTTCTCATTCCTATGATCTCATAATATATCTTTTATTCAAATTGTTCTTTTGGCAGCATACTGCAAAACAGGTATCCAAAATCCCATAGTGGACAAATTAAAATTCTTCAAATCACTTGAATACTTTTCTGTTTTGTTAATCTTTTACATCCAACACCAGAATTGATGCTAAAATACCTGCTTGTCACTAACATAGACATCCCCTTCACTTCAGGGAGCAACTACTAATTATGCTTCAAATTCTTTGTTATCTTGTTTGAGAAGAAGAAAAATTTCTGCTAGTACATGAAAGATTCAACATGGTTCACCAGATTCACTGATACTGTACAATAACCAT
The DNA here is from genome assembly GCF_002906115.3 of Quercus suber. Classification (NCBI taxonomy): domain Eukaryota; kingdom Viridiplantae; phylum Streptophyta; class Magnoliopsida; order Fagales; family Fagaceae; genus Quercus; species Quercus suber. The sequence goes on from NW_027069731.1 coordinate 478,870, forward strand.
GTCTTCTGTTTTTCTTTTTCGTTTTTATCTTTTTCTTTTAGAAAATTCTCAGTTCCTAGCATGACTAATACTCTGGTAATACACCCAATGCACACTCTTAAGTGATAATCCACCTCATTAATTTAGTTTTGCAACCATATGTATAAGAGTGTAATCCACATCCATATGTAAAAACAATAACCTGATGACAGCTGGATAGTAACATATTGATATACACGACAGTTATGAACTCAGTTGTACATGGTCAAATATTATCATTTTCACCAATATCTTAGTTTTCAGTCCACAAAAGAAGTCATTCAAAACTGTTATTTTTCAACAAACTAAATCTATCAAAGAGGCAAAGAGCAACAAGAATGTACTACCTCAGATAAAACTCTCAAAAGAACAAAAATGAAGGGGGATTGCAAAGTGGGTTAACCTCAATTTGGTTCGTTGTCCTATTGAAAATGGAGTGTATATTAGGGTCCATTTGGATAGCACTTATTGTTGTTGAAAGTTGCTAAAAACTGATTGTTGTTGAAAACACTGTAGCAAAATAATTTTTAAATGTGTGAATAGTATCGTGGGACCCACTTTTAATATTAAATATTACGTGAACAGTGCATAAACAGTGCACGCACAGTACACGCACAGTATTTTTTGTCTCCTAAAAGTCAATAAGTCTGGCTGCTAAAAAAAAAAAAAAAAAAAAAAAAAAATTCTCTCTATCTGTGTTATATATATATATATATATATATATTTTTTTTTATGTAAGTAAATGCTTAAAATCATAATTTTATTATAGAGATGATTACTCTATGGAAGTTGGCCTTGAACACTATTGGTCTCTAAAACTTACATAATGAGCATTTTTAGTTCATGACGTTTCAATATATCAAATAAGTGTTATCAGTCCCTATAATTTAAAAAATGAGCATCATTGATCCTCCTCTGTTTCTTCTATTAGTCTTCTTATTTATGTATACAACAGAACAATAAGGTGATATTTATTTAATGATATAAAAATGTGGTGTTTTTAAAAGATTACAAAGTATCATTTACAAAAGATTACAAAGTATCATTTACAAACTCTTATAAGTTTGGTTCTTTTATGCAATTTAAACCCATACCTCTATCTCTCTCTTACTATACCTTCACAGGTATTGGAAAGAGTAATATCCACCACCTACAAATTGATGCATCACTAATCTAAAAATAAATAAAAATAAAAATATATTTATTATGCCATAAATCAAGTACTAAATTTACAATTATTAGCGAATAAAATTTAAGTAGTCTTAACATTTTTAAATTATAGGTGCTCATTATGTAAGCTTTAGAGACCAAAGAGCTCAAGGCCAACTTCCATAGAGTAATCATCTCTTTAATAAAATTATGATTTTAAGCATTTACATATAAAAAATTATTTAAAAAAAAAAAAGATAGAGAGAAGATAATATAGTGACTTTAGTAAAAATTCATTAATATACACTCCATTTTCTCTCATTCCTCTTAATTAAAAATGGGTACATACTAACACGTTACAACCAAAACTGCATGCAACAATTAGTGTCACTATGCATGGTTTTTGGTGATGGCATTGCAATTGGATGTGTTAGTGTATAGTTGTTGATGCGCAGGGTTTGTGATTTGGATTTGGATTTGTGGGTTTTGTTGATTTTTATTGGTGGAGTTATGAGTTTGGTGTTGCATGAATATTTTGAATTGGGCATGTCTTGTATTGTGTGATTTCTCAGTTTTAGATTGCATTGTGTTAAAATTTTTCTTTTTAACCCATTAGTGTTAAATTGGGTATGTGTGGGCATAAGAGGTTTAAAAAAAAATGTATTTAGTATTTGACTTTGTCTCAGGAGCTGTCTGCACATTTCAAATTGTAGAAAAGTTTTGTTCTGAAAAGAAATGTAGAGAAGCTGAAATACTTTAAGGTGTTTTCTTTAGACATTAGAGTTGAAGAGATTAAATTGTTGTATTAGAAAGATGACCATCTCTAATGTGTCAAAAATGTCTTTTACTTGGCCAATAAAATAATTTCTTTTTATTGATATAGCTAAATTAGGGAACCTGGGAAAGAAATAGGGACTTGAAATCAGAAGTTATATATTACCTAAAATTTATGAAGGGAATGAGTATATGCCTAAAAAGTTGTTTATTTGTTGTCATGAAAAAGAAATTGAGAATATGTGGCCTACTGATTTGATATCTTTCATTCCTGATGTTATTATGTTTATTTGATGGGAATAAATATAATATTGTTAAATGAGTTTCCATTCTAATGAACATGAGTGAATATAGTTAGCTGAGGATTAAGTTGTCAGTGTGAGGGAAACATCATAAAAGCAATGTTTCTTGCTTACATGCATGCGCTGAGCTATAGTTGGCACTATATTACACATAAATGTCAGATCATCTATTAATATATGGTTTTTTGCAATGCAATTATGCTTGAGTTCCCTGTCAAAGTGGAGGCTGTTATGTCCCCGGAAGAGTTTATTATTGTTTCAATGGGCCATTTCCACATATTTTTACTAACTCATGTCCTGTAGTTCATTTAGTGGGTTTAGTAGATTAACCATAAATTAGACTTAGTGATCTTTAAGCTTTGTTTGCACATACATCTCACATTAGGATGATTGGAACTCCATGTGTATGAGCTTGGTCCTTTGAAGTTTATAACTACCTAATGTTCATAACTCTAATGTATGTTTTTGAATTTGTTTGTTGTGTCTTGGGGTCACACATGATGATTATTATGTGATTAATCATTGACGAGCTAATCTTTTCACAAGGACAATTTGTTTCATCCATTCCTGTGCTTTTTTGCTTTCACTTTTTCCTAAGCAATTAAATGAATTATACATTATTTACTATATATGTATATGTTGTTTCCCATTTTCTTTTCTTTTTTTGTTGATATGGCTATGCAGTCTCTGTCTTTCCATCTTTTAGAAGACATAGTAAGAATATGAGTAATTTTTCAGTAGAGAATGTTATGAGTAGAGGATTCAGCATAGAACATAGTGCCTTTCATGTGGCACTTGATAAATTTGGAGTCTTTGTAATCTTTGAATTGCTCTAATTTGTAGTTTCTTAATTGTTAAAATCTCATTTATCCTGTTTACCAATTGAAGTATAGTAAATATTAAGTTTCTTTCTTTGGCGTAAGTATCGTTCATTTAGATGGGAGTAATATGCAGCCTTCTCACAGGCCATACCTGATGAATTGACATGTAACTAATTAGGTGGACCGTTTGTGGTCTGCAAGAGTGGAAGGTGTAAGTGTAACATCTATCACTGTCTCAAGGAACAATGTCTTTTGTAGTGTCATTACTTGTTACATCATTAGTAATTAACATATTGGACAGAGAGAGAGTGTTGTATATATAGGTATATACAAGGATAGGTTGTAATAATGATGGTTGAGTTTAGAGAATATGGTTTCATAAAGTGAAAATTCAAGTTCTAGAATTTTCTAAGTGAAAATTTGAAATCTGAATTTTTAAGAATTTTCTAGAATTTTTTGGTGACTATTGAGAAAGATTGAAGAGGTTTCAATCTTTGTAAACCGCTTTGTGAAAAAGTAACTAACTCTCCACATGTGCTTTTTCATGAAACATAATGAGGTTTCAATCTTTGTTAACCATTTCATGAAAAAGTATCTAACTCTCCATACATGCCTTTTTATGAAACATAACGAGGTTTCATGAAATAACTAACTCTCCATACGTGCCTTTTCATGAAACATAACCCTGTGGCTATAAATAGAGGTTTATGTTCTCTTGAAAAAACTAATTTCACAAAATCAAAAGTTGGAGAGAAATACAAGAAATCCTATGGTCATTCTCCAGAATTGTTATCTGTAGGACCCAACATCTTGGTTGTATCCTAGAGACAAATTTGCGATAACCCTTTAGCAACAAAAGTGTGGGGGGCAAATATTGTATAAGGAAAACGATACAGTGCCTCAAAGTTATCTGCTTTCCTTTTGTCTTTTTTGTTAGTATTATTCTTCCATTATTACTTTGTGTAATATTCCCAACAATCTTAGACAATATTTCCTATGATGGAAGGAGCAAGTGATGTTTTAGCGTTAAAGATATTGAATCATGAGTTGGTGAAATTGGATCGCTTTGATGGAACCAATTTCTCTCGATGGAAAGACAAGATAAAATTCCTACTTACTGCACTAAAACTTTTCTATGTCTTGAACCCGAATTTGATGCCTTTTCATTCTGAGAGTGATGAAGATACTGATGAGATTAAGGCACAAAGAAAGAAACGGGAGGAAGATGAATTGATATGCAGAGGGCACATTCTCAATACTTTTTCGGATCGTCTCTATGATCTCTACACATCAATGAAATCATCGAAGGAGATTTGGAATGCTTTGGAGGCAAAGTATAAAACTGAGATTTAGATCAAGTGCATGAGTTACAGATTTTGGTCAATAAACTTCGTGATTTGTCAATCAATATTCTTGAATCATTCCAAGTGGGTGCAATCATTGAGAAACTCCCACCAAGTTGGAATAATTTTAGGAAGAAGCTTCTGCATATGTCGAAAGATCTCACTTTAGAACAATTTGGACAGCATCTTCGAATTGAAGAGGAAAGTCGGGGTTAGAGATGTGACTAACACCTATTCTAAAGTGAATGTGAACAATGTGAGAAATGTTCAAAGTGGGAGTTCGAGTAAGACCAATAAGCACTTGAAAGTGAACAAAAGTGGGAGTGCTTTTAAGAAGAACAACTCTAAGAATCCCAACAGGGACAAGAAGAATCGAGCATGTTTCCATTGTGGAAAGAAAGGTCATTACATTCGCGAATGTAAATTCTTAAAGAAGAAGAAAAAGGATGAAGAAGACAATGCCATTGAAACAAATGTCATTGAGGACATTGTTGCTATGGTAAGTGGCATACATATTGATATGATCACTGAAGTTCATATGGCTACGATTGCAAATCCTTTTGATTGGTGGTTCGATTCGGGTGTAACGGTGCATGTGTGCAACAACAAGAAGCAATACAAGACTTATGATGAGTCTTCCATAGAACAACAATTGCTAATGGGCAACCATAATAAAACAAAGGTTCTTGAAAAAGGCACTGTTGAAGTGAAGATGAGTTCCAGCAAGATGATAATCTTGACCAATGTTTTTCATATACCCAATATCAAGAAGAATCTTTTGTCTGCCAATTTGTTATATAAGAGTGGTGTAAAAGCTGTACTTGAATCGGACAAGTTAATCTTGTCCAAGAATGGGATATTATTAGGAAAAGGATATGCTACTGATTACATGTACAAACTAAATATTATTAATAAAAAAGTTTCTGGTTGTGCTTTTATTGTTGATTCTTCACATTTGTGGCATGCTAGATTAGGACATTTAAATTTCAAATACTTGAAGTTTATGTCAAAGCTTGGTATGATTTCATATAAGCATGATGATGAAAAAAAATGTGAGGTTTGTATTCAAGCAAAGATGACAAAGAAACCTTTATCTAAGTCAGATAGTAATTCTATTATGCTTGAACTTGTACATTCTGATGTATGTGAATTGAATGGTGTATTAACTAGAGGAGGTAAAAGATACTTCATTACATGCATTGATGATTTCTATAGATTTACATATGTGTATTTAATGAGAAATAAAGATGAATCATTTGACATGTCCAAACGTTATAAAACTGAAGTAGAAAATCAAAAGGATAGAAATATAAAAATCTTACGAAGTGAGAGAGGTGGTAAATATTTTCCTAATGAATTTTCTATGTTTTGTGAGGAATATGGTATAATACACCAAAGTTCAGCCCCTTAGATACCCCAACAAAATAGTTTGGCTAAAAGGAAAAATAGGACTTTTGTAGACATGGTAAATGCCATGATCTTAAGTGCAGAGCTTCCATTTAATTTATGGGGAGAGGCATTGCTTACAGCATATCATGTGCACAATAGAGTACCTTCCAAGAAGATAAAAGTATCTCCATATGTGTTATGGAATGAAAGGAAACCAAATCTTGATTATATCAAAGTGTGGGGGTGTTTAGCCTTTTATAGAGTGGTAGATTAAAAAAGAACAAAGTTAGAACCAAGAGCTATAAAAAAAGTGTGTTTGTAGGTTATGCTGAAAATTCAAAGGCATATAGATTATTAGACTTAAGCTCTAATACAGTATTGGAATCAAGAGATGTTGAATTTATTGAGGATAAATTCAGTAAAGATTCCATGGATGTTTTGATACCTACTCAAACACATCAAAGTGACTCTAATCCTAATACTATTTTGAGTGGTACTAAAAGGATTGAAAGTGGTTCACCAAGTGAACAAAGAAAGAGTCAAATGGTAAGAAAAGTAAAGGACTTTGGTCCAGATTTCATTTCTTATCAAGCAATTGTACCTAATTGAAGGTAATAGACAAGTGGTCCTAAATAAAATACCCATAGTGTTTTACACAGAAGATGATCCTAAAACATTTGAGGAAGCTATGGCTTCTAGAGATTCGGCTTTTTGGAAAGAAACTGTAAATGATGAGATAGACTCAATATTATCCAATAATACTTGGGTCCTAGTAGATCTACCTATTGGTTCAAAATCAATTGGTTATAAATGGGTATTTAGAAGAAAGTATAATACTAATGGATCAATACAAACCTTTAAAGCAAGGTTAGTGGCAAAAGGTTTTAAACAAAGGAAATGAGTAGACTATTTTGATACCTATGCACTAGCGGTAAGGATCACGTCTATTCGTGTGTTGTTAGCACTTGCATCCATATATAAGTTGATTGTACATCAAATGGATGTTAAGACAGCTTTTGTAAATGGTGATCTTGATGAGGAAGTTTACATGGAACAACCTGAGGGTTTTGTACTTCCTAGAAATGAAAAGAAATTTTGTAAGTTAGTCAAGTCTTTGTATGGCTTGAAACAAGTTTCAAAACAATGGCATGAGAAGTTTGACTCAGTAATTTTGTCGGATGGTTTTGTGCATAATAGTGTCGACAAATGTATGTATTTCAAATTCATAAAGGAATATGGAGTCATTGTATGCCTTTATGTAGATGATATGCTCATATTTGGCATGAATATGAAAGGTGTATGTGAAACCAAAAAGTATCCTTCTTCTATATTTCAAATGAAAGATTTAAATGAAGTAGATACTATTTTGGGAATCAAAATTAAAAGACATAGTAAGGGTTTTGCACTATGTCAATCTCATTATGTTGAGAAAGTGCCCCAAAGATTTGAACATTTTAATATAAAGGAAGCATATACACCTTTTGATTGGAGCATAAAGTTTGGTGAAAACACTGGAAGAGCAATATCACAGCTTGAGTATGCTAGTGCTATTGGTAGCATGATGTATGCTATGCATTGTACAAGACCAGACATATCATTTTCAGTGAGCAAACTTTCTAGATTTACAAGTAATCCAAGTGTGGATCACTGGAAAGCAATTGGTAGAGTTCTTGGTTATTTAAAGAAAACCATAAGTTTGGGACTCTTTTATTCTGAATTTCCAACTCTGTTGAAAGGTTATTCAGATGCTAGTTGGATTACTAGTGTGAGTGATAACAAATCCACGTCTGGTTGGATATTCACTCTTAGTGGGGGTGTCATCTCTTGGGCATCAAAGAAACAAACGTATATTTCTCACTCCACAATGGAATTAGAATTTATAGCCTTGGTGGTAGCAAGCACGGAAGCGGAATGGCTAAGAAATATGTTGTTAGACATAGAGTTATGGCCATAACCAATAGCAGTCATTTCGGTGTATTGGGATAGTGAAGCCACCTTAGGCAGATCATACAGTAAAATGTATAATGGTAAGTCTAGACATATAGGTCTAAGACTTGATTACATAAGACAATTAATCGAATCTGGCACCATTTCAATTGTCTATGTAAACTCAAATAATAATTTGCAAACCCTTTAACCAAAGCAGTGTCTCAAGATATGGTTGGGGTAACATCCATTGGAATGGGACTAAAACCCTTCTTTTAAAAGCATCACCAATAGTGGGAACCCAACCTCGAATTGATTTAATCTAAAGAGGTTTAAAGGGTAACAACAAGCTATTGATACGTGGCTAGTAAGAGCACTAATTTTGTGTCTCATTCAGGATGGATTAGTGAAAACTGTTACAATGTAATTGAGGATGAGTTTTACACTCTTAATGAAGTTCATAAAGAATAAGTTTCTGTGTAATAAGGACATAAGAAGGAACTTCACATTTGTGAACATAGGAATGGCGTCGCTTCTAGCAAGAGTAAAAGGGTTTTCTCTTGTACATGTTCACTAAACTGGGAAGAGCACAAGGCCATAATAGTGCTAACAACAGTGGATTTCTAAATGTGTTGTGGATGTTCTCATGTGTGTGTTGTTTCCGATTTCAACACATAAGAGTTTTGGTTTAAGCACAAAGCCACCATTAACTCTGTTGATTTCTTGAGCAATTACACTAAAGGGAGGTTTAAGTTGAAAGACATCTTCCATTATGTATGATCGAATATCAATCAAGTGAGACATATATTATTACAACCTAGTGGGGGATTGTTGTATATATAGGTATATACAAGGATAGGTCGTAATAATGATAGTTGAGTTTGGAGAATATAGTTTCATAAAGTGAAAATTCAAGTTCTGGAATTTTCTAAGTGAAAATTTGAAATCTGAATTTTCTGGAATTTTCTAGAATTTTCTAGTGACTATTGAGAAAGATTGAAGAGGTTTCAATCTTTGTTAACCACTTTATGAAAAAGTAACTAACTCTCCACACGTGCCTTTTTATGAAACATAACGAGGTTTCAATCTTTGTTAATCGTTTTATGAAAAAGTAACTAACTCTCCATACGTGTCTTTTCATGAAACATAACGAGGTTTTATGAAATAACTAACTCTCCATACGTGCTTTTTCATGAAACATAACCCTATGGGTATAAATAGAGACTTATTTTCTCTTGAAAAAACTAATTTCACAAAATCAAAAGTTGGAGAGAAACACAAGAAATCCTGTAGTCATTCTCCAGAATTGCTATCTATAGAACCCAACATCTTGGTTGTATCCTAGAGACAAATTTGCGATAACCGTTTAGCAACAAAAGTGTGGGGGGCAAATATTGTCTAAGGAAAACGATATAGTGCCTCAAAGTTATCTATTTTCCTTTTGTCGTTTCTGTTAATCTTGTTCTTTCATTATTACTTTGTGTAATATTCCCAACAGAGAGTGTTTTCATCTTGTTATAATATCCCTTGTAGTTTGTATTCATAGATTAATTTGGTAGTTTAACCTTATATGTTAGTGTAATAGTGAGTAGATTTGATGGTAATTGTGATCATGATGAATATGTTCTTTCACTTTTCAGTGACCTATTTTTTTGATTGATCAATTTTTTTAAAAAAATGGGTCTGTGTGGGTGTCATCAGCTTTAACATCTCTAAATTTTTTAAGGTGTCTCTTATTGTGTTGACATTAATCTATGGCCTTTATATGCATCAGGCATCGATGGATTCGTGATTCCAAGCTTGGAAATAGGAGACTTAGATCAGAGTAAAACTGATGTTTCAGAAGTAAAAGCCTCAAAACCTCCATCTCTAAAGGTCATCCTACACTATTCATTACCAAAGAAAAGGAAAAAAAAAAATTGTCTATAGACTATGTATTTAAGTCTCTATTTTAAAATCTATGTTTTGTTCACTTTTACAGGCCAAAAAAGAAGAGAATATCTACCTAGGTCCACACAGAGCACCTCCTTCACAGTCAAAGCAGCAAGAGCCAAATTCTGCTGGTCGTAAGCAGTGATTCAAGCAAAAATTGAAGGAAGCAGATGAGGGGACCAGTGGGACAAGTTGGGAGAATAAGTTAGAGAGTCTTAGAGAACTTGTGGATGGTGGCAAAGGGCTCTACCAGGGATTGGCTGGACCCACATTGTCATGAGTCACAGTTTGAGAAGTGAAATCCGCAGTGAGTGGAATATTTGAGAGCTTTTTAAACTTGGCACACAGGGTTATCTTTGGAGACTGAATTTATAAAAGGTTATGTATTTTGACAATAAATTTTCAACTAGGCCTTTGAGATTTACTTTTGCTGCGAAAGATTCTTTTAGTAGCATTTCCGATGTTTGGGTTGTATTTAATACAGTTGGTGTTTGGCCTTTCTCTTATTTTGGGCTCCTTCCACTTTAAGTTTGGATCACTGTTGGATCTTGAAAAAAAAATGATAATAATAACTAAGGCCGTCCAACCCACCCGACCACTAGCTCGAGCTCGACCTGCCGCCACCCGATCAAGTGTCTGGTAGTCGAACGCGAGTCCGAACTCTCTAACTCGACCCCATGCGGGTCGATTGCCAGTTTTACGTTTCAAAACCTGTGACACCCGACCTGAACCAAAACAATCATCCTCTCTGGCGAAATATTACAAGTTTTGGACCAAATTCGGCGAGATCCTTCGAGATCCAGTGACGTTTTGGTGTTCCTCAGCTCCGATCCGGCCACCCTTGGTCTTCCTTTGCTCAAATCTGATGTTATTTACTCAGATTCACTCAAATTCGGCCAAGATCTACTCTCATCCTTTGCTCAGATTTGCTCAAATCCGGTGGTATTGGGTTAGATCTGACTTAGATCTACACAAATCCAGTTATTCTTGGTTAGATTGGGCTTCGATCTACTTAAATCCGGCGATAATCCGTTAGATCTAGTTGGCCTTCAACTTAGATTGATGAAGAGAGATCTTCTCCTCTGCTCGCCATTGCTCATCATCATACTCGACTAACCCAACCGTTCACTCCCCTGAGCTCGACTGACTCGACTCGTGGTGGTCGGCGGTCGATTGCGGGTCTATTTTTGTTCCACCCGACCTGAGCGGTCAAGTTTGGGTTGAGGTCAAAACTGACCTGGACTGACCTGTGGATAGTCCTAATAATCTCCTCAAGCGAAATTTTGCTTGTTCTTTAAATCCCCAGGATAATGGCTTGAAAACCTTGAATGAGGTGGCCCATGTGTGGTAATGTCCAAATGTTGTCAGTTAGCAAAGTTGAAGCCAACTATGCTTTGAAGTAAATCTTGAGTAAAAGCTTAATTGATTGGCACCCTCTTGCCTCTAAATATCAAATTATCAAAAAAAAAAAAAAAAAAAACTTTTACCGAAAGCTTATGCTGACCTTGGAATATTAGAGCATCTCCAATAGGCTCTCTAAAGCTAATTTTGTAGAGCAAACACACAAAAAGACCTTCAACAGCCTTTCCCAACTCCAAATTTATTTTTAGAGTTGCTACAGTAGCTCTCTTGACCTGGAGAGCACTGTACCAACTCCAAACCATTTTTTCCTATTAAAAAAATATCCCATTGAATAAAAGAACGATTCTTTCTCTCTCATCCCTTTCCCTTTCTATTTTCTCTTCTATTTATTTCTTCACTCTCTCACTTCTCATTAGAGAACAAGGCAGCTCTCTTTCAGAGCCTTGAAGAAAGAAAAACCAAAGACAATTTTACTCAAAAATTGAGAAAATGAGAAAAAAAAAAATCAAAATCTTTCTAATTTTTGTAATGCATGCATTCTCTTATTGAGATCAGAATCAAAGGATTTTTTATCCCAGAAAATTTTTTGAAGGCAAAGATCTCTCTCCTCCTCTTCTCAATCAAAACACACTGCAATTTTATTCTCATAAAACCAATTAAATTAGAACAACAAAGCTAAAAATCTGAACAAAGAAAAAAAAAATTACAAAGAAGACAATCTAACCAAATCCGATCACATGCACAGAGACTAGCAAGTCGAACCATCAGCACACACCTCCACATCTATGAAAACCTTCTCAATCTACCGTTGGAACTAGGACAACTTGATAAAACTAGAGCTCCAAGACTTCCAGATCGATGCGAAAGGCTTTGGGCAAATGTTCCTAGATGCTTTGAAATTATTTTAGATAGAAATTTTTTTACAATCAATACAATGGTATAGAGGCTGAAGTGGAAGAATCGGCTGGAAACAAAAAAGGAAAGGGGTGGAGAAAAAAAAGGAAAATGTGTGGTGTGTGCCTATGTGGTGGTATTGTTTTTAATAATAACCCGTAAGTTGCCCGTGCGATGCACGGATAATTTTGTGATATTTTATGTAAAACAGTTTTGAATAATGTTGTACATAAATTATAAAGAAAAAATAAACTAAATTAGAGCAAATAAACATATATATTATGAGATATTAAAAATTGGTTTAATAGCTTCACTGCATATTTGTAGCCTTCTTAAGGTAAGATTATTATTTTTTTTAAATCATGAAACCAAAAATAAATGCAAAAGAGTAATGAGACCATGAAAATCAACTAATTTGTGTTGTGTTCATATATTTCATACTATGAAATAAAAGTATACTCAACTCTTTGATTGTCTTCCACTCATCGATAGTGCGACATTAAGACATAGTGTGGGCAAGTGTATATGCATGTGTCTTATAGATGATTTAAAATTAAACCATGGTAGAATATGACTTTACATTGCATACCAAATATTCTCTCTACTTATATACCAAAAACAAAAACTAACTAACAAAATTACCTAAACCTAAATCATATTTAAGCCCTTAATTTAAAAAGAAAAAACGATTACCCGTAGGGGTTTTGGTGTCTTGATGGGGGTGGGAGGCTAATATAACGGAGGTGGTGACCCCTCAGATTTCTCTTTCTCTCTCTTTCAAATGTTTTGTTAATCTCAGGTCTTTTATTTTGGTAATATATAGTGAAATAGTGCCTTTTATTTAACAATCTACAAAAATTTTGTGTCTCCTTATCTCTCTCTAGAGTCTTTTTTTTTTTTTTTTGAGAGTCAAAACTGTGAATTCTTATTACGTTACTGGAAAATCAAAATAACAACATGACTAATGTCTGCTGGAACACGCTCCATCCAAACCAATAAAGGAAAAGAAACAATTGCTCTCTTGGCTAAAACATGAGCTACACAATTGCCCTGCCGCCTAGTATGAGAGAAAGAATAAGTCTGTAACGAACCTACAATAGACATCGTGTCTTTGATAATCTCACCCATGGAAGAGTGAGCACCGTCAGCTGTCCTCAAAGCCCTCCAAACCACCACAGAACCACCTTCAAATTCAGAAGCTGTTAATCCCACTTCCACTACGAATCTTGTTGCTCTTCTTGCAGCTACTGCTTCCAGTACCTCCACAGAACCTGGGTAAGGAATATTCTCAGCTAAAGCCGCAATAACAAGCCCCTTAGCATCTCTAATTACGACCCCTATCCCTGCTTCCTTCGACTCGGCAAAGACCGCGCCATCATAATTCGTTTTATACATTCCATCCCTTGGAGGTCGCCATTTTATACTTCCTTTTGGTTGCTGCACTTTTGTAATCTGGAATTTTGATTGAAAGTCCAAGAGATACCCTTTAGCTGCTTCAAAAAAATTTTCCGTCAGCAAGCCTCTCTCATTCAACCTCAGCTTGTTTCTTTGGTTCCATATGAACCAAGCCACTACCCCAAACATCTCTAAGCTATTTGCCCTCTGTCTCACCACGTTATTTAATTCCTGCATGTCTTGGAGGTGCGGATACTCTGTTCGGACCCAGCTGAAACAGGGGGCCCAAATGTTGGTTAGTTTCTCGCAGCTCCAAATGGCATGAAGCATTGTTTCTTGATCCAAGAGACAGGAACTACACTTCGCTTTATCAAGAACTTTTCTTTTCTTCAGATTAACCTTTGTGAGTAGAGCATTAGAACAAACTTTCCAGAGAAAGCATTTGATTTTATTTGGAACGTGAAGCTTCCAAATACACTTCCAGAACGCTGACTGATGTGATGAGTCCGAACTTGATGCAGCACTAGAATTGGCTTCCTGACGCAACATCTGGTACCCTGCCCTCACGTATACTCCCCATTTTGACTGTCTGGCCAAATGACGTGGTCTCTTTGATCAGTCCAGCACAATGGTATAGCTTTGATTCGGTTTTCTTCAAAGCTCAAAAAATGCTGGTTTAATAAATTAATGTTCCAAGTGTGCGTGTTTGGGTTTATGAGTACAGCAACTTGAGCACCTTCTAATCCCAGAGCATGTGGAGAAACCACCTTGGCAGACCCCTTCCCTGGCAGCCAATTGTCATTGTATATATCAATACTCTTCCCATCTCCTATTCTCCACCTTATACCCATCGATATCACCTTCCTTGCCTTGAGAATACTCTGCCATGCATAAGACCCATTGGCTGCTGAAGCTTCAAAAATGGACCCCCTAGGAAAGTATTTCGCTTTGAAGACCCGATAAAATAAGGAGGATTGATTCTTCAAGAGTCTCCACACTTGTTTCTCCAACATCGCATCGTTGAATTTTTCCAAGTCCTTAAAACCTAGCCCACCATCTGATTTAGGTTTACAAAGAACCTCCCATTTTTTCCAATGAATTTTTCGCTGCTCACCCTTTTGCCCCCAAAAGAATTTGCGGATTAAAGCCTCAATTTCATGACAAAGACCCACCAGTAATTTGAAGCAACTCATTGCAAAAGTAGGAATCGCTTGCACCACAGCTTTGAGTAGGATCTCTCTACCCGCTTGGGACAATAGCTTCTCTTTCCACCCTTGAAGTTTGCTCCACACTCTCTCTTTAATGTAATTTAGACTTGCTTTCCTCTTCCTTCCCACCACCGCCGGCAAGCCAAGGTACTTTTCATACTCTTTCAAAAAATCTGAGATTGAGGTCTTTATGTTTTCACTCACTGCCTTGCTAAAGAATATGGTTGTCTTTTCCCGATTTAGCTTTTGACCTGATGCTTGTTCATATAAAGACAGAATGTCTTGGATTGCTTGCAAATCTGCCATAGATGCTCTACAAAATAAAAGTGTGTCATCTGCAAAAAATAAGTGTGAGATTTTTGGTCTTTTGCATAATGAAAAACCCCGTATAGTATCATTTGAGGCTGCTTGCTGCAACATCCTATTCAAACCTTCTGAACACAATAGAAAAAGGTATGGAGACAAAGGGTCTCCTTGTCTTAGACCCCTTGATGGCCTAATATCTCCTTTAGGCTCTCCATTAACCAAGATCGAATAGGATACTATGGTAATACACTCAAGAACAAGAGACACCCATCTATCACAAAAGCCCAATTTCTCCATAATTTTCCCCAAGTAGATCCACTCCACCCGGTCATACGCCTTACTCATATCTAATTTCAAAGCCATAAAACCCACCTTCTTGGATTTTTGATTTTTCATATGGTGTAAGGTCTCAAAGGCAACCAAAATATTATCAGAGATTGCTTTACTAGACTGAAAGGCACTTTGAGACTCTGAAATAATGCTAGGTAAATTATTCTTAAGTCTATTTGCTAAAACTTTAGAAATAAGCTTATACAGAATATTACAAAGTGCAATTGGGCGATATTCAGAAACTCTTACCAGGGTTTTAACCTTTGGGATAAGAGTAATAAAAGTACGATTAATTGAAGGTGGGATTGAACCTGTGTTGAGACATGTGAGAACAGCTTCAACCACTTCATCACCTATGACCAGCCAAAATTGTTGAAAAAACAGTGGAGGCATCCCATCAGGTCCCGGAGATTTTAGAGGGTCCATCTGTTTTAAGGCAATGTCAACTTCGATTCTCTCAAAAGGAGCTACCAACACAAGATTCATCTCCTCAGTTACCACTCGTGGAGTAGCTTTAAGGGCTTCCTCAATCCAATTTGGTGAGGATGAAGCAAATAAATTTTGGTAAAAATCCACCAAAATATTTGCTATACCATTCTCATCCACACACCTCTCACCCATATTATTTTCCAACTCTTCAATTCTGTTACGGCGATACCTATGAGTGGCTCTACTATGGAAATAACGAGTATTTCTGTCACCTTCATGCAGCCACAATGCTCTAGATCTTTGTTTCCACATCTTTTCTTCTTTTGACAACAAATCATTGATTTCCCTTTTCAGTCTTGTCACCCAGTTTACAGACCTCCCTCTTATCGCCTCATCTTCTGCCTTTCTTAACAACTCTTTTTTTTCCTTCAATAATCGGGTAATATTCCCAATTACGAGTTGACTCCACCATTTTAGTTGTTTTTGACAATGACTTATCTTTCCCTCCACCCTTGTCATTGCTTGCCTAGGTGCATTGTAAAGCCAAGCCGATTCTACTGTATCTCTACATCCCTCTTCCTCCAACCACATATGCTCAAAACGCCATGACTTTTGTCGAAATTTTGGAATACCATTAAGGCAAATAAGAATTGGTTTATGATCAGACGAACCACACTCCAAGTGAATTACCTTAGTTGCAGGAAATTTATCTAACCATTCCATTGTAGCCACTGCCCTATCCAGCCTCTCCCAAATTGTAAAACCATCCGAGTGTCCATTACACCATTTAAATTTCCCCCCCATAAAGGCAAGATCCCGAAATCCACATTCATCCAAAACATCTCTAAACTCTTCCATTTGTCTAGCTGGTCTATGCCTCCCTCCAAGCTTCTCGTGACTTTGTGTAATCTCATTAAAATCACCTGCACAAAGCCATGGAATTGAATTTCTGCCCCATAGTCTTCTTATGCAAGCCCATGATAGGTGGTGATTACTGGTCTCCGATTCTCCATAAAACCCTGTGAATCTCCACTCATCCTCCTTACCTTTATTCAAAACACCATCAATGTGGTTAGGAGAAAAAGTATCTAGAGAAAAATCCACTTCCTTTCTCCAAAAAATTACTATTCCCCCTCCTCTCGTATCTCTACACACTTCAATCATGCCACCAAAATTCAGTCTGACTCGAATATCTTCTAGCCTAGCCTTATCCAGCCATGTTTTGGCTAAGAACACAACTGAGGGATCTTGTGCCCGGATAATATCCCCAAGCTCTTGCTCTGTCGATTGGTTCCCAAGCCCCCAACAGTTCCAACATAAGAGATTCATTGCTCTTGGCGGGGCTGGCAGGCAGCCTCCACCATTGAATATATTTTCTGACTATCATGAGCAACCAATCTTCTTTTGTTTGGTAAGTCACAATCACCAATCTCCATGAAAGAACGTTTAGAAACACCTGTTGCTTCTGCCTTAGCCCGATCATCACCTTTCTGAGCAAGACGAGCTACTCGTGTCCAGGTTCTTTGTTTAACCAGCCCTTCCTTACCCTCACGGCTAGAAACCCCACCCTGCACTTCGGGTTCTCTTTCTCTGTTAGGTTCAGCATTCTTTGAATTTACTATCTCCTCGTGACCAGCACCTGCCTCCATACCTTTCTCCACATGACCAACACTTGCATCCAGGCCACTTTCCAAACTAACGGGTAGCTTATTTAATGCATCAATGTTAGGATTTTCCACGTGGACTTCCTTATTTTTTGCCGCCTCACCCCTTTCAGTATTTTCAGAGATTTCAAACCCATTTAATTCGCTATCAATCTCTAGGATCTGATCCTCCAATGGAATACCATTATTTCCATTAAATTCTCCATTATTTTCGCAATTATTCTCCCCATTATTCCCGCTATTACTCTCAGTTAACCCTTCTACCGTTTCAGACATTGAAAACTCTGGTGCATTAATTGGTTCCGTGATTTCTGCTTCGGAATTTATTGCTTCTTCCTCCACTGTTGGGCTGGTTTGGTTGGCCTGATTCCTGCACTCTTTCCTCACCGGTTTTTGTACCTCTGTCACCAGACTATTGGACTTTTGACCACACTTCTTCCTAGTCTCATAAAATCCAGGAACCACCATCACAGGTTTCTGCCTCACTTGTGTTGGTGCAGCCCGAATCCAAGGTCCATACTCCCTCTCTCTATTATCTAGTGTTCCATCACTTTCAATCCACTTCTCACAGTCCCTATTGGAATGATCCAGACATCCGCACCAATAGCATATATTGGGAAGTCGTTCATATTTGAATGACACCCAACATTCTTCACCCTCCTCCAGCGCTAACACTCGACCCCGACATAGCGGCAATGAAATATCAATACGTACACGAACTCTAAAGAAGCTACCTCAATCTACTTCAGTAGTTTTTGCACTTCTATCCACGACTCCGATTGCTTCGCACAAATCCTCAGCTACGCCACTGTTCAGTAAGCACATTGGAATATGATGCACCTGGACCCATATTGACACTGAATCAAGCTTCAGCGCATGCACCGAGGTGGAGCTCTCTAACCGTTGGAGAATTACTAGATGCCTATCAAAACTCCAGGGTTCACTCAACAAAATCTTGTTCACTTCTTCTGCATTATCAAACACAAATAGCATGGTGTGTTCGCCAACATCTCGAACTTTAAAACCATTTTTGGCTCGCCACAAAGGGCTGAAAGTCCTCACAATGGCCTCAGTGTTCAACACACGTTTTGTTAGAAATTTTGCCACGAGAGTATACTCTTGAGTGGCTCGATCCTTCTTCACAGCCAGTTTTCCTCCATCCCTATCATTGAGAGATAAATTGCGCCAATGTTTCGTCAAATTCTCCATCTTTCCTCTAGTGTTTCCCAGACCCCAAAAAAAAAACAACCCACTAGCCCTACAGGTAAGACATGTTACCCTAGGGAACCTCACACCCTTACTGGAAGGGACAGACACTTCTACTGCTTAAGAGGCAGAGAGCCAAGGACCCCTCCCCTGTTCAGTATGACTTGTTACCCTCCCTTATCTTGTTAGTTATTACTATTAGTCCTTACTTTAAAAAATATATATATATATATATATATATATATATTAAAATAGTGGGTATACTAAAAGACATGAAGAATAGTGGAAGGTGTGGTGTAAGCTTAGACAATTAATGAGATATTAATGAGATAACAGTAAAATAAGATAATGTGAACTTTTGGTAACAATAAAAAAAAAATTAAAAAAAAAAAAAAAAAAAGCTTAATGAAAGAAGTAAAAAAGGCTAAATGCAAAATTTGAGTGCCACTTGGTAGGACTCATGTACTTTCGCATGAGGTCTTTGAGAGAGAGACATTTTGTAACAACTTTTATTCTACAATATTCCTCCAATTTTCTTTTTTTTACTCATTTCTTGAACTGAATAATTATAAAGGTTATGTATGTGTGCAATTTATAATTGTTGTTTCACTACATATTTAAAGCCTTCTTAAGGTAAGATTTAAAAAAAAAAAAATCATAAAACCAAAAATAAATGCAAAAGAGTAACATGACCATGAAAATCAAATAATTTGTGTTGTGTTCACATATTAAATACTATGAAATAAAAGTATGCCCTTTTGGATATACATCATTGTAAGTTTTTTAAAAAAAAACATTCTCTCCTCTCATCGTGTGTGTGTGTGTGTGTGTGTGTTAAACATACTTAGTATTCTCAAGAAAAAAATTGTGGGTTAATCCCACATTGGAAAATGAGTGTGAGTAAAAGAGGTTTAAAGCCTGTGCTGTGTATCCAAGAGTTAGGCCATTTTGGATATACACCACTGAAAGTTTTTTAAAAAAAAACTTCTCCTTTCTCCCCGTGTGTGTGTGTGTTAAAAATACTTAGTATTCTCAACCAAAAAAAAAAACTCTCTCATTGTCTTCCACTCATTGATAGTGCGACATTAAAACATGGTGTGGGCAAGTGTGTATGCACGTGTCTTATAGATGATTTAAAATCATGATAGAATATGGTTTTATATTATGTACCAAATATTCTCTCTACTTATATACCAAAAACAAAAATTATCCAACCAAATTACCCAAACCTAAATCATATTTAATCCCCTAATTAAAAAGAAAAAAAAAATACCTGTAGGGGTTTCGGCGTTTTGATGGTGGTGAGAGGCCATATGATGAAGGCAACGGCCCCTTAGATTTCTCTTTCTCTCTCTTTTAAATGTTTTGTCAGTCTCAGGTCTTTTATAGTAAAACAATGCAATTTGATTTTGTAGTGAAATAATGCGTTTTATTTAACAATCCACAACATTTTTGTGTCTCTCTATGCCTTATCTGGTTAGTTATTACTATTATTCCTTAATTATTATTTTTTTTCTTTTTTTGCTTTTTAAATATTAAAATGGTGGGTATGCTAAAAGACATGAAAAAGAGAGAAATGTGTGATGTAAGCTTATGCAATTAATGAGAGACTAATGAGATAATAGTAAAATAAGTTAATGTAAACTTTTGAGTAACAGTAAAAAAACCCTAAATGCAAAATTAGAGCATCATTTAGCAAGACCTCATGCACTCCCGCATGAGATCTCTGCTTATATATATATTGATGATTATTCCTTTATAAATCCTAATCACTAATCAACGTGAGTCTCAAAAACTTTGTGATAGGACTTTATCGTACGTACAAAATAAGCATAGATTTCTTATCTTTTTTTTTATTTTATTTTTTATTTTATTTTTTAAAAGGATATTGCTATTATGTTCATCCTTATAAGAATTTAAGCATGGATTAAATTTTCATTATTTTTGACATTTTTTCTTTGATTCCTTTATAATTTATATATTGTGTTCGTTTAAATGAATTTTTTTCTCAAGCTTTGGAGCATGACTTTAGATAAAATGTTCAACTTTTATACGCCAAGCGTTGATTGTAAGTCTTGTACATGGAACAAGTAGAGATAAGAAATTAAGAATATGATCCATTTTGGTTGGCCTTAGCTTGATTTGTCTAGACATCAAATTTCTCTCTTGCCAAAGGTCCGACTTATTTTAACTGGAAGTTTCCTTGATTATTACTTGTATACAAAATTCCAAGATCATTAAATTGGAATAGGTCCTTACTAACCTAACCAATTGGAATAGGATGAAATTTCTTCCCATCCACACTAAATGTTGTGTACATTCCAAATTTTTTCTGCATCTCATAATGATATGTTGTTGATAGGTGTCATCCAAGTCCAACATGATTGAGAGTTGTAATTGAGACTATGACTCAAAAGCTTTACTATTCAATACTTTGCGAGAAAAATTAAATACTCATTTGATGTAACAGAAGACTATGGAATTTGACAATGTATACACTGGGGTTTGTTCTTGATGTTGTGAAATTGCTATAGGAACTAAAAACTCTAGTTTGATTAGTTAGCAAGTCATGTTCTTTAATCCTGAAAAGTCTACAATAGAAAACTTTTATATTCCTACAATAAAAGTTTTGGAGAGAAAATTGTTAGCTGCCTCATCCCATGGACCCCTCTATTTATACAAAGAAAAAATGGTCCAATATTCCTAAGTGTGACTTAGTTACATGGAATTTTTGTGCAATTGTGCCTAGATTTCTTTTAAAAATTTAATTATAATTTTAAACTCTAATTTGTGATTTTTTTATGATTTTTGTGGTTTGATTTTGATTCAATAAAGACATATTAGCCATAAGAAACAAAAGGTAGAGCTATTAAAGAAATTTGTACTGGTAGGACCTCATGCACTTTCACATGAGGTCTTTGAGAGAGAGACATTTGTAAACAACTTTTATTCTACAATATTCCTCCAATTTTTCTTTTTTTTTTACTCATTTCTTGAACTGAATAATTATAAAAGTTATGTATGTGTGCAATTTATAATTGTTGTTTCACTACATATTTAAAGCCTTCTCAAGGTAAGATTTTTAAAAAAAATCATAAACCAAAAATAAATGCAAAAGAGTAACATGACCATGAAAATCAAACAATTTGTGTTGTGTTCACATAGTAAATACTATGAAATAAAGTATGCCCTTTGGATATACATCATTGTAAGTTTTTTTTTTTTTTTAAAACATTCTCTCCTCTCATCATGTGTGTGTGTGTGTGTTAAAAATACTTAGTATTCTCAAAAAAAAAATAGTGGGTTAATCCCACATTGGAAAATGAGTGTGAGTAAAAGAGGTTTAAAGCCTGTGCTGTGTATCCAAGAGTTAGGTCATTTTGGATATACACCACTGAAAGTTTTTTTAAAAAAAAAACTTCTCATACCCCCCCCCCCCCCCCCCAATTTTTCTGCTTGTTTTGCAACCTCATTGAAATCCCCCGCACAAATCCATGGGGTAGCACTTCAATTTTTCAAGCTCCGTAACCGCGCCCAAGCTTCATGTCTCAGTTGAGTATCTGGCTCGCCATAAAACCCAGTAAATCTCCACTCCTCATTCTTATTTTTGTTGACTGTAGCATCTATGTGATTTTTTGAAAAGGTTTCTATTGTAATGTCAAACTCTTCTTTCCAATAGAGCACCAAACCCCCTGCCTTATGTCTTCTAGATGCCACAAATTTATTTTTGAATTTCAAACGGTCTTGAATTTGAGTTAGCCTTGCTTCATCCGTCCATGTTTCGGCTAAGAACACGACGGAGGGATCTTTTGCCCACACCATATCTGCGAGCTGGTCTTCTGTTCGTTAGTTCCCAAGCCCCCGACAGTTCCAACATAATAGACTCATTGGTTCTGGCGGGGCTGGGATTCAGCCTCCGCCAATATCTTTGTATTGTCCTTGCCCCCCTGAGAAACAGTTTTTCTCTTTTTCTGTAACTCAAGTTGGCCCCCCATGGTGCTTGTACTTCTCTTCGACCCCACTGTGTCCTCCATAATAACATCTGTCCCTGTAGTAATTCGGTTTTGGCGCTTCCACGTAGCTGTGTTGATGACAGGTACATTTGTTGCATCGGGTATTTGTGAGAGTGGTGTGCGAGTTGGTTGGTATAGTGGCTGACCACGTGCCTGGGATCTGCCCATTTCAAAGATCTCATTAATTGTTAAAGATTCAAAATCATTTTCCTTACCCGTGCATGCTATATTTTTGGTGATTAGCTCTGGCAATGGATCATATTTGTGGATATCTCGGTCTAATTCCTGAATTTGCTCCTCAAACAGCTCAGCAGATACTTTCCTAATCTCCATATTTTCGTGTGGGGGGTTTGATTCCATTTGGAGCCCATGTTTTGTGGAGTTTTGATTCTCTCCTTGCTGATTTTGCTCCTGGAAATCTGCTACCTCATTATCCCTTTCCATAGCACCCTGACTTTCCATGTTTGGCCTTATGATCTCCGGTGATGGACCGCCCCTTCGAACTACCACCGGAGGTTGTTTGGTTGTCGCTGAGCATGGTGCAGTCTTGGCTGTCTTCTTCTTACTATAAAAACCTGGCACTGAGATCGTAGACCGTCGTGACTGTACAAAGGGAGGAGCACGAATCCATGCCCCAAACTATTGTGACTCGACTGGAAGAGTGCCTTCACTCTCTATCCACAGTTCACAGTCTTTATCATCGTGCATGAGGCTTCCACACCAATAGCACAAATTGGATAGCCGCTCATACTTAAACGACACCCATAATTCTTTACCACTCTCCAAAGAAATTACTCTGCCTCGACTCAACGGTTGAGATATATCAATTGTTACTCGCACTCTAATGAATCCATCCCCCTCTGTGACTGCACCCTCTGATGGTTCGTGTACTATCCCAATTGCCCCACATATATTTTTAGCCACCTTCCTTGTTCTGAATCGAATTGGGATGTCGTGCACCTGTACCCAAAAGGTAATCCGATTAAATTGCATATCAACCACATCAGTTTCCCTGTCATACCGTTGCAACACCATTAAGTGTTTATCAAAACTCCATGGTTCCGCCTCAAGGATTTTATCTATCTCTTCTCTATTATCGAAAGTGAAGAGGATAATATGGTCACCCTCCTTTTTAATCTTGAAACCATTCTTTGATCTCCAAAGCGGTGTGAACGTTTTGGCTATAGCATCCATGTTAAGTGCCCTCTTTGTCAAAAACTTCGCAGCAAGAACAAGGTCTGTAACCACCTCCTCTTCCTTAATCTGAACATTGGATCCTTCAACATCTGAGAGCGTGAGACAGCTCCAAGACTTTGTTAATTCCTCCATATCAATAAGACCAGAAAAAGAAAAAACTAAAGATAAAAACTGTTTCCCCACCCCCAAAGGAAAAGGAAAACCCACAAAGCCTCAAGGTAAGCTTGTTACCTCAAGGTACAGAGACACCTTCAAAGAAGGGACGGCTAATTCTACAACCTAGGAGAGAATGGAGAAGACCATCTGTCGCTAGGAAGAGAAACTAGGAAGAATAGGATTTTGATTGTCAAAAGTTATGGTTTTGACAATCAAAGAGTTAATACTGCTTTATTTATGCCCATTGCTAATGTAATATTTTTTTTCATTGATTACTAATGTGGAATAATATTATACAAAAGGTTTTTATTTTTCTTTTGAATCTTTTTTTTTATATTTAATTTCTAGAGGAATTTAGGTACGTAGATTTTTTTTTATGTGAGATGCACACAATATTTATTTTTAGGTTTTTCTCCTTACCATTTTAAACTTGGCTTTGAAATTTCTGTGATATATTTTTACAAAATATCTCTGTGATATACCGATAAGTGTTAAATGATAATAATCTATAATATCCCTAATAAAACATAATTTTTTTTTTTTGAGAAACAATAAAACATAATATATAGATGTAAAGATTCAAAAGAAAAAATAATAATAATAATAATAATATGAATCACAAATCGCTACAATTTCCTACGCAATGTCGGTTCAGTGTTGCCGATTTGGCGAGATGTTATTGGACGTATTTGAGACGTGTAATACAGTGGGATGCGTCAACCAATGTTGTCTACATCCTTATCCTGCACCGCATAACACTAGATAAATTCTTCTATAATAAACCCTCGTTTTTTAATACTTGCGTGGTGTAAAAGAAACGATTATTACGGAGTTAGAGCCGGTTTAGGAATAATTTCAATTTTGAAAAAAAAATACTGAACTCTGTGGACTTCTAGTCTACAAAGGACTGGGAATAAGGCCTTCCTATATAAAGACACAGTATGCTTAGGTTTTTCACAATATTATGCTTTCAGAAATCAGAGAGTGAGAGCCAAAGATAGAGAGAGAGAAAGAGAGAGTTGGGCATTATTTCAAAACAAAGGGTGGTGTTCTTTTCTTTGCTACATGAGCGCGTACTTGCTTGCTTCATTCCTTTTACAGGTATGGAGTTTTGTTTTCTTTATTATATTTTTCTGAAACTTATTTTTTATTCATTCTAAATCTTCTTCTTTTTCTTGCTAATCGAATACCAGGTGAAAATTAATATTGTGGTGGTTGTTATCAGTGCTTTCTCTCTCTCTTTTTTTTTTTTTTTTTTTTTTGCAAACAGTATTTATTCTCTTTAAGATATGTATTTAAATGATGTATTTTTTTTTTTTTTTTAATTTTAGCATCTAAGATTTTATTCCTTAATTTTTTTTTTTTTTTTTGGTGTTTTCAAGGCTATCCAATTAAAAATAGAGTCCTATTATTAGCTTTGTTCACCAAGCAGCATAAATTATACAAACTACAAAAATTGCACCAAGTAACAGTGTACCATACCGCACCACACCTCATGGTACAATATAATTTGCGGTTTATTATTATAAAACTGCACAAATCGCACCACACCACACATTGTCTATATATTTATATATTCATTTATTTATTTATTTTTAATATTAAATATATTATTAATAGTATTTAAATAGTCCTATTGTTTTTGTTTTTGGTTTTTTAATTTTGAATACGATACTTTTTTTTTCTCATGTTTAGTTCCTTTAGCAGTAATTGAAATAAAAACTATTAAATATTAAATATTTTTTTCATTCACTAAAATTAATGTTTAACCATTTAGATTTCACTAAATATTTTATAATCATTTGGTTAAGAAGACTTTCTTATATTTTATTATAGTTCTCTGTTAGCCTTCTTAATTGGTTAAAGATTAGGGATGGCAAAATTTACCCATCTCACGGGTAGCCCGACTTGACCCTAATGGGGCGTGTTTTACCAGACCCATGAAATATTGGGGGGGGGGGGTTTGGGTTTTATTATTTCAAACTGTAGCGGGATCAAGTTGGTGCAGGCATTATGCATACTTGCTTCGCCCCAACCCGACCTAACTCGTATAAATTAAAATTACTAAAATACCAAGTATATATACATCTAATTATATTGAAAACCCTAATCACTCTCACGTTCACTCTCTCAACGACCACCCTCCCTCAAGCTCTCACTCTCACCCTTTGACCCTCACCCTCACCCTTACCGACCCACCCCAGTTCCTTATAGCCTCACCCTTAGTCCCTTATGGCATCACCCTCAACGACCAACCCTCAATCCCTCACGGCCTCATTCTTACTCTCTCAGCCCGTCGCTCCCTTCAAGCTTTCACTCTCACTGACCCAGCCTTAGTCCCTCACAACCTCACTCTCACTCTATAGGATTTCCTATACTATATAGAATTTCCTATACCAACGTTTTCAAAAAGTTGGTACAGGCTTATCTATTACGGTGGTTTGTAAAAACGTCAGGAAAAAAACGTTGGGATAGGTTGATTTTTTTTGTAGCTACCTCGTCGTCGACGCCAACTCCCCCCTATCACTCACAGCAACTCACTCTCTTGGTCATGGTTTTGTTCTCCACATTGTTTTTTGGGGTTCGTTTCCATATCTAAACCAATTGAATATTTCTGTTATTGGGTTCGTGTAATATAGTTCTTGTAATAAAATCATCTCTTCTTCATTTGCAACTACTGGATTTCAATGAAAAAAGGAAATACTTGGGTTGTTTTATATGTTCTGGGGTTTCTTTTTTTTTTTTTTTTGATTTGTGATTTGTGATAACAATGTTTTGATTGGGCTATGGTTTAGGGACTTTAGATTTGGGCCCTGAAGGGGCATGGCGGGGCGGGTATGGGTGTGAAAAAAAAAAATTTGTTTAGTTAACGGGGTGGATTTAGGTTACGGGTGGCGGGGCGGGTTTGGCAGTAAAGAAACTGGCCCCAAACTCAACATGTTGTCATTCTTAGTTAAGATTAAATCGAGTTTGCTAATATATTTATAGATGCTTAATTTTTATTTTTATTTTTGGGCACTGACATACAGTTTGTCTAATCTATCTCCTTTTAAATAGGTGTTCCTTCACAACTTTTAAAAATCAAACAATAGCTCTTAATGGCTACAAAACAACAAGAGTTTGGACTTCCCTCCAACTCTAAGCGCAAAATTGATGCTATTCGAAAGCTGACAAGAGTATCAACAGCGTTTGTAGCTCGATATGTTAAAGATTAAAGACACTTGGAAGTGTTGCCCACTCAAAGAAGTTTAATTTTCCTCAAAGTATTCACGAAGAATTTTGAGAGACATGCCTTCATTCTGGAATTCTAGTCTTGGTTGTGGAAAACCAGTTTCTACATCTTCTAAAATTGATGCTATTCAAAACCTGCCAAGAGAGTTAACAGCTAATGTGCCTCATATTGATCGAAGTGAAATTAAAGATCGTAATTTGACTGTAAAGACACTTGGAAGTGCTGCCCACTCAAAGAAGTTTAATTTTCCTCAGTCGTCCCACGCTTCCTCAGGAAAGTATTCACCAAGAAGTTTGAGAGAAGATTTTAGTCCTGGCTGTGGAAAACCAATTTCTACTTCTTCTAAAATTGGTGTCTTCAATGGAAAGTCTAGTAAAGAATGCAAACAATTAATATCTGATGATAATTATGGTCGACATGCTAAAAAAATCTACAGGAATGAAGAACAAGAGGATGTTTGGAGTCCTAAACAGAGTGCTTTTTCCGAGGATTCCAAAGCTAACAAAAGTCGCGAACAAGTGGAGGAGGTTTTGAAGCTGCATAGAAAATCATTTGCGGCTCAACAGAGAGAACAGATGGCGAAGGCAGGAAAAAGAAACAGTACAACTGGGAGAAAAGTAGCAATGAAGCTTGAGATGGAAGGCAAATGGGTTAACAAGAGCAAAGGAATAGGACCTGTTCCCGGAGTTGAAATTGGTGATGTGTTTAATTCTGCAGCTGAAATGAATGTCATTGGTCTTCATCACCAGTTTCAAAGTGGTATCGATTTCTTGAAGGGTTTGAATGGAAAATTATATGCCACAAGCATTCTTGATTCCGGTCGATATGACAATGTCATGAAATCCTTTGATTCCTTTACTTATACAGGTCAAGGTGGAAATCCAGTTGTTGGATGTACGGTACCAAAAGATCAGAAACTCACACGTGGAAATCTTGCTTTGAAGAATAGTTTAGAAGCTAGAAAACCTGTAAGGGTAATTCGTGGGTTCAAAAGGTCCTCAGAATCTTTATACATCTACTGTGGCTTGTACCTCGTGAAGGATTGTCGGCAAAAAAGAGGGAAATTTGGTAAGCTTGTCTTCAGGTTTTCCTTCGAAAGGATTCTAGGACAACCAAAGCTTACCTTGGAAGAATTGAGCAAATTGAGAAAGTCTAAACCTCAGAAGAATATTTCTTGTGTGAATGATATTTCACAGGGAAAAAAGAAGATTCCCTCTCGTTCAGTGAATGAAAATATTTCTTGTGTGAATGATATTTCACAGGGAAAAAAGAAGATTCCCTCTCGTGCAGTGAATGCAAATATTTCTTGTGTGAATGACATTTCACAAGGAAAAGAGAAGCTTCCCATTCGTGTAGTGAATGCAAAAGATGATGAGAGACCTCCATTTTTCCACTACATAGCCAATATTATTTATCCAAAGTTCTACAAATTGTTCACACCAATTGGTTGTGATTGCATAGATGGATGCTTGGATTCAAACAAATGTTTTTGTGCCATGAGAAATGGAGGGGAAATATCATATGATAGCAAAGGACGTCTTGTAAAAAAAAAGTCCCTTGTTTATGAGTGTGGTCCTTCATGTAAGTGCTCTTCCTCTTGCATGAATAGAGTGAGCCAACTTGATGGCCGTTTCAAACTAGAGATTTTCAAGACTGAATTCAAGGGTTGGGGTGTTAGAACACTATCTTATATTCCTTCAGGAAGTTTTATATGCGAGTACATTGGAGAAATCCTTCATGATGAGGAAGCCAAACGAAGAATCAATAGAGATAACTATCAAAACGGTAGTTTTCAAGAAGAAGGTTCACCAATCCCTTGGCGTTCACAATCAATTTCAGTTGATGGGGACTACATTATCGACGCAACACAATCTGGGAATGTGGGAAGATTTATCAATCATAGTAGTTCTCCTAACCTTTTTGCTCAAAACGTCCTGCACGATCATAGTGACAAGAGATTTCCACACATAATGCTCTTTGCTTCAAAGGACATACCTGCTTCTCGAGAATTAACTTATGATCATCACAAGGAGAGGAAGACATGTGAAAGGATAAATTGAATGCTCATTTTGAAGAGAAAGACGCCACTCACGACCGACAGACTTTCATATACATAGATCATTCTCTTGTAATTTTTATTTCCTTGGGTTAGGAGATTCTCTCGTTTTAGAGCTTTAGGAAGTGTTCATCGTAGGACAGTATATAAAGTAAAATTTTTGTTATTTATTAATTTAATATTTTCATATAATTTTCAAAATCTTTGGTTATGGCTATTATTTACTTGATTTTAGGTATTTTTAATGCTTTTCTAGTCAAATTAGAGTCTTAATATGGAAACTGGAAAGCATTATTTAAAAAAAAAAAAAAGATGTATTTTTTTTTTTTTTTCTTTTTTGACTTTCTACCTTTGTCAATTGGTATCAAAGTATTGTTCTTATATTATCAAAAAAAAAAAAAAAAAAAAGGTATGTTCTTATAACCCAGTGGGGTTGACCGGTGGTTGGGCACTCGGTTCAAAGTGGTTGTCTTTGGTTTGACTAGGAGCTCCCTAGTTTAAGTCCGAGTAACAGCACTTTGAAAAAACTCTATGGGCCAGCGATTTATCCCGTTATGAGTACTTGTCGCGAACAGTGATTAATCTCTAGTTAAAAGTTTGAGAAAACACTGTGGGAAACCAAAAAAAAAAAAAAAGTATTGTTCTTATCCTAGTTTGATAATTATCCTAGTTTGGTAGCAATTTTAGTGATGAAACTCACAAAGGATTCCTTACAATAGACAAATTCCTTTAGTTTTAATGCACCTAGCAAGTACTAGGTAGAGCATTCACACTATTAGAGATTGTTCAGAATCATAGGCATGGAAATAATAGAGATAACTGTCACATATATATAACTACCAACCTATTGGTAAGTTAGTTTTCTCTCGAACTAGTCATAATGATTTTGGATTTGATAAAAGAATTTCACCTTTTAATCCTTGTATTATAAGGAAGATTATTGATTTGATAAAAGAATTTCACCTTTTAATCCTTCTATTATAAGGAAGATTATCTTAAGTGGTTACTTGATATATAGGATTTATTTTGTTTAAACTTAGTCAGTATCCTTAAGTTGGTGGGAACAAATACAATTTCTAGAATTCGATGACGTAAAGATAAAATTCATTCATAGTCGAGGATGAAAAATATGCTTGCTATTGAATTTTATCCTTTGGGTTGTGATGTAATATTGTCATTTATAAAGGAAAATTATTGGCCAACAAGTTCATACTTTAATTATTTTGATGAGCTCTATTTTAATGAAGATCCCATTATAGAATAAGATCTTGAGTTCAAGATTTTGATAATAATAATTAATGAAGATCCTATTGAAAGCTTGAAAATATGTTAAAAATACAAGAGCTGTTTAGACCCTCAAATTATATATTACGGCTCGATAGATTTTACTCTAACTTATACTAAATGCAGAATAGAGTAAATGCGAGTAGATAAACAAATAAACTACTCTAACTCGTAAATTAACAATATAACACAGCAGTAAACAGAAAGGTAAAAGAGTAGGGAAGAAGAATGCAAATACAAGATAGCATGCCAATGTGTTATCAAAGAGGAAACCGAAGTACTCGGCGTAAAACCTCTCCGCCGCCCTCCAAAGCAGTAATCGATCTACTAGAAAATCAATTGGAATACACGAGTAGCAAGAGACCCTCCAAGCCTAATCTACCCAATGCACCTAAGCCCTCCAAGCTCCTATTCCAACAAGGCTTCTCGGAACCGTGTCTTGTCTTGCTCTCTGAATCCCGTAATACACCTAATTGCATCCACCAAAGCCTGGCTTCTTCCAATACTTCTCAGTAGCACCAAAATCTCACTTGACACTCTGAAAGAGTGTGATAAGTGTTTGGGCTATCAACTTCTTAAGTGTATGAAAATGGAGAGGTAGGAGTTGAGGAAAATCCACGATGAATTGTGTAGAGAATTGTGGGTATAACAATCTCTAACTCTCAAAGTTTGTGGCTAGGGTTTTCTCTCAGAAGCACTCCTCAATATCTGTGAGTAATGTGAGTATATATAGTATGGGTACAGATAGTGTGTATCAGAAATGATAGTTTAGCAAAACAGAATGTTTTGCTGGTATCTCGCGAGAAGGCCTTACCTGCGAGACACTAGCGAAAACCAACTGTTACTAATCTGTCCTGACTCTTCTCATTCTAGTCATGTGCTGGGCACATGCTTCACTTCGCAAGAAGCTTATTCGCAAGTTACCTGCGATAACAACTTTAGTCTTCAATGCCTTGAGTCTTCACACTTTCACTCTCTCACATAACCCTTACAATGAAATCCCACAAATAATACATGGTACATAAGATTGAACATAATTACAATTAAATTTGACACGGAATTAAAGCCAACATAAAATAGGTATAAATTACAACTTTACACCTATTATAGAGATGGATGTCTAAATCGAGATTGCAGTGTCCATTAAGAAGATCAATTCAAAATAAATACAAATAGTAAGCCCATGACTCACAAGTCAAATAATCCATTTGATTTCTGGAACCACATAATATTACGATTTACAAGATTTTGATTTTATAGGAGTTGACATATTTCATCAAGTTGACTCTTATTTGATAAATCTTGTCAATTGCATGAAAACAAAGAAAAAAAATAATCTAAAATTGATTTGTTAGTTCGGTGATGAATTGCAAATATGGAAAGAATTAGTATTCAAAATATTTGTTTCTTGGTACAGAAGATTTCAAATCCCGAATGTTAACTCAAAAACAAATCAATATTATATACTATATATTAAAAGTTGGGTTTAGAATTCATGATTGCAGCAAATATATGCACCAAATATATTTAGATGGAAGAAATAGTGTAATTGTTCTTATCGATCAGTTTTTCTTCTTATGCCTTATCAATTCTTTGGATAAACACAAAAGTTTTATATATATATATATATATATATTTTAGAAAAAGTTTTATAGTTGATATCAACTTCTTTTTAAATTATATATATATATATATATATATTTTTTTTTAGAAAAAGTTTTATAGTTGATATCAACTTCTTTTTAAACACATTAAAATTTTTTCCCAAATTCACCACCTCGGAAATCAAGCTTCGTTACAATTTGAATTAGAGGGTACTGGGTAGTAATCTACTAAGATACGTACGTGATACTTTATGCATTGGATAAAGATGCATTTGTTGTTGACAGTATTTACTTTCTGTATTGGATTAAGATAAACTAGCGTAATCCATTTGAGTCTCCTGCCTCGTTTATACTAGTCGAACTGCTTCATCTCTTGAGAATTGGGATTATGGCTGCTGCTTCTTATATATGCAGTATATTTTTTGTGGAAGTAGCCAAAGGACGATTTCCTTGTGTTGTACGGAGTCGCCCTGTGTCTGGATACTCTTCTTAATTTTTATATTTTATATTTTCCTCAAATTCTCAAGGTTGCTTCTTCTACCTACTCAAACCTTGCAAGTATGTATGTGCATAACAAAGATTTCACGTAGTTTAAAATGCTTTTTATGGATTAGTTAATAACTTAATGTGTCAAATTTGTTTATATGGATTTTTTGCTATTCTGAGATCTTTCTTCTTCTTCTTAATGCAATTCATATTTTGTCTTCTATTACGTTTATTTCCTCTTCTCTTCAATTCTTTTGGTAGAGAAAATTAGGATTATATCTTAGACGACCCAATGATTGATGGGCCGAGTATACAATATGTTAGGATCATCTTTTTATGATTTTTTAATATAAATATATAAGTAATAATTTAATAATTAATTTATGATTAGATATTAATCTATATAGCATCTTATTTTATTAAATTTTGATATTAGTTTGATGTTACATTTGTTGGTATTAATTCGATGTTTTGTTCGTTTATATCGTTTTATCATTATTGACTAAATTGGAGATATAACCTCTTGAATGAAATCAACATTGAAAAAGATGATTGAAATATCATGGTAAGAGTCACAAGAATGTGAAATGTGCTTAATATCAAGACACGTAATGAACTTATCAGAGTTGATTTGGTACTACTTGATGATAAGGTATATATGTTTTGAAGTCAAATAATGAAATTTCTTTTATGTCTTCAAAATGATTGAACTTGATTTTTCTTGATTAAGTTCTGTCACTCCTTTAGAAAAAAAAAAAATTGGAATTAACCTTTTTAGAATGGCCTTATTCATGCAATTATTAAAAACGTTTATGTTGATTGTTTTAAAGATATTATACAAGAAGGAAAGAATATATATATACACACATATAACTTAAGGAAATATATTTTCACTTATATAAGAAGCTTGAACTTATCACAGAATTCACAACATATCTAAAATTTAATTGTACTCACAATTACTCATATGGAGTTATGATAAGGTACCAGTTGCCTAAATGTAGAAACAATATAAATAATCCAATAGATTTGTGTTCTGTCTGTAAATTAGTTCCCCTATAGGATTGTAAAAATCATAATGGGCTCCACAAGTATGCAACATCTAATTGGATATAAGAGGGGAAACAAGCATCAATATCTCTTCATCTATGGGATTCCTCCATGTTTATTGATGGGATAGCAAAAGTTACCATCTCTGGTTCGTCCATAGGGATCGTCCATGAGCCTTGAGCCAAAATGTTCAAAAAGATTGTCTGAGCAAAAGAGTCGTCCATGAGCAAAGTACATGGCTGATCACATAACACTCCGTCTATGAACGAAAAGAGTCGTCCATGGGCACAGCACATGGATGACCACATAACACTTGGAAAAATCTTCAAGAATGGACTCACTCGTGTATGGAGGATTTGACCCACAAAATCTTGGAGCGGTTACCCAACCCATATTTATCGCCACAAATTCTTCAGAAGTACTTAACTTCCACCAACAGTTGTAACTCCTATAACCATTGAGGAAGTTATGTCTGGATTCACTGATTTCCACAAATCTTGGGGAAGTTGCCAAGCCAATAACCGCTCCAAGGTTCTCTATATAAGGACCGGTCTGAATCAAATCAAAGTAAGTGCAATTTGAGATTTTACTTCTAAAAAAGTTATAACTCTTTTCTTGCAAGAAGCTAACTTAGTCATCAGAGGGTGTTTGGCTGGTCCACCCCAATCCCCTTTTGATAGTGTGTTCATCTTAGCAGTCCTTCACAACAACTGTTGGTCTATCAAAGCCGGAGCATTCAGCCTACTGATTTTGTGCAATATCATTTATAAAATCCTTAATTTTTTTCCATGGAGTGAAATTTACTTGAGCTTTGCCTCTTGCTTTCAGGACAACAACTTCTCCACTTAGATCCATAAATCCAATTCCCATGTAAGTCTCTTCAAGTATCTTCCTACTTAACTCTGCTTTCGGTTATTTTTATTTTTATTTTTTATTTTTTAATGTTAAGAGAATTTGGGTTGCTCCTAATTATTTAATTGGGAGCTTCTGTTTATCCCTATTTTCAATTGTTTTTGGATTGCTTTTAATTTTTGAATTTAGCGAATATTATGGTCATTGTTTACTGTTTAAAGCACACTATTTTGTGCAAACTTCATTTATACAAGAATGAAAAATATGTAGAATTAAGTCTATAGACATTTTACATTAGATGATAATTTAAAAATATATGCAATAATACTATCGCGCACCCTTGGTGCAGTGGTCACTCTACAAGTATAAATACTTGTGGGGTGTAGGGGGCAAGAGCCGGAGTTCAAGTTTTCAAGAAAGAGCTTCACACACATATACACTTGGATTAGGCA
The DNA here is from genome assembly GCF_002906115.3 of Quercus suber. NCBI lineage: Eukaryota > Viridiplantae > Streptophyta > Magnoliopsida > Fagales > Fagaceae > Quercus > Quercus suber. Next base: position 513,700 of record NW_027069731.1, read on the forward strand.
AAAGTAGAAATTCTATCTTGTATAAATATATATATATATATATATATGCAATAATAATTTATTTAGCTATTGTTTTCAATAAAATTATATTTTTTTTTGTGTTTATGACAAAAAATGTGCAACACACAGACCTTCAACTAGTGTGTGTGTGTGTATACATTCTTTTTATTAATTTCTTACCTTACAATTTCATTTTTGCTAACATTTTCCCTCACATTTACCTTTTTATCTCTCCACTACTCTATATCTTAACATTACAATTCCTCCATCCCTTTATCTTCCTTTTATTTTCACTCTTCTTCTACCATTTTATTTACTATAAAATTTTGCTATTCTCTCTTACATTCAATCCATATTTTGGCCCACACAAAAAGGTGAATACACACACACACACTCTCTCTCTCTCTCTCTCTCTCTCGCTCTCTCTCTCAATATATATATTATATATATTCTTCATTTTGGTGGATTTTTAATTCTTTATTGAATCTCTATTTTAGGTTAATGAATTTTTTGTGTTGAACACTACTTTAGATTGATGCAAGTTGGTTGTATTTCTCGTTCTCTTGAAGAGATTATCATCATAACCAACATCATCACAAATTTATAATTGATATTACTCAAACAATTTATAACAATCTACGTGGATATTATTCAAATAATTGATATGCACATTTAAATACATAGCCATGTAGATTGTATTTTAATATAAACTCAAATTCTCACTTCTATAATATCTAAGAATTAACTCAAACCAAAACTATAACAGTGAGAGAGAGTACATGTGATGTGGAACTAAAAAAAAAAAACACACTACCAAAATGTATTAACACAAAGTAGAGTTACAAAAAATAAAAAATTTCATCAATCTATAATATAATTGAAGGAAAGAATAAATAAGAGAGAGAGAGAGAGAGAGAGAGAGAGAGAGAGAGAGAGAGAGAGAGAGAGAGAGTAATCACCTTTTTGGGAGAGAATGTGAGAACAATAATAAATTTATATAAAAAAGATGAGTAAATTAAATAATACTCAAAAGAAAAAGTATAGTTATAAATAACAAATTATCCAAGTCTTGCAATGTAATAGAATAAAGATTAATTGGAAAATACAATCTAATTATCTTAAGGAGAAAACTATGAGAATAAAAAGATTATATGGTTATACAAAAATTTCATATAATGTTAAAAATTGTTAAAATATTTTACATTAGAAAATATTATAGGAACAATATGAACTAACCAATATAACCAATACAAAATTAATTTTTTTTTAAAGTAAAAAGAATTACAATCACCATGAGCCACCTTTTGGGTTGTAGGGTAGAAAAAATTGGGTTTGAGAAAGTTTGTTTAAGTCTAACATAATAATTTTCGAATTCTATATACTTTTTAATGATACAAAAAATATGTTATAAATAACTTTGATTAAAAAAATGAATATTTTCACTAACTTACCTTTTGAATTCTTGAGAATAATTATATTCTTTTTTAATAATAATTTTTATTAAAAAAATAATTAATATGAATTAAAAATTTTTGGTTTTCCTTTTATGCATTGTAATGTTTCATGAGGATACTTTATGAAGATAATTTTATTTATTTGAATTAAGTGCTTCTAAAAATTGTGAAAGGCTTACATATACCTTTTTCCTTTTTCTAACCTTAGTCCAAATTGTAAATAAAATCCATAAAAAAAAAAAAAATTATCATGCACAACACATAGGTCCCACGACTAGCATGTATAAAATCAGAGATCTCATGAGAAAGAACATGATGTTCTGCCATATGGTTCATTTTTTAGATTTTCTTTTTAGGCTTCTATCTTAACAAATGTTGCATTTATATCAAAGTATTAATTCATTGAATTAGCCAATGGAATAAATGTACATATTAATTATCTATAGTGCGCATTCTTGAGATTTTCTTTATTTAGGCTTCCACCTCAACAAAGATTGCATTCATATCAATGTATTAGTTTATTAAATTAGCTAATACAGTAAATGTATATATTAACAATCTATAATCATGCATTAATTATTTATGTAGGGTCAGTTTTTGTTGCCCAAGCCCAAAGGATATGGGTTAAAGGCCCAACGAACTCAGAACAATGAATTTGTAGAGAGTGGATCGAAGGTTTAGGCGCTGGCCAGCGTTCACGAAGCATGAACTCCTTTCTTTTATTGAAAAATACTTAGAACAATTTACAACTGGGGGATGCTCCTCGGCCCATGGCCGAGGAGGTTTTTTCTTCCCCCCTCCAAAAACTCCTCCCTTTTACATTTTGCTCACATTTCTTATATATCCCTCTCTTCCTCCTCCTGTTGATTATCTATTGGCCTCCCTCCAGACCGTCCGTCCCATCAGAGGCCATATCCATACTCCAGTGGTTCGCCCTGATCGATGTTGCTCTGTCAAGGGGTTACATCCCCATTAATGCGGCCAGAAGGGTTAGGTGAGCGTATTCAATACCGAGGTGACAGTTCGCCCAAGGCTTGCCTCTTCTTTGTACTTCTGTTGCCAAAGCGTGGCATTGGGTCCTCTCCTCCTCGGATATTCCAGGAGTCCTTTGGCAAGGCAGTCCTTGTGCTTTTCCCAGGTCTCGGACGACTAAGGGCAAGGTCGTCCTCGGCGTGGGCCATTTGGGCCTGGTTTGAAGTGGGCCGAGGCTACCCGATTTTCTGGCCCCACAATTTATATTAAGGGAATTTGTTTGATTATTTTTATAAATTTTACACAAGAAACTATTTTTATTTGGAAGAATAATAAGAATAAATTTAGAATATTACACTCTTCCTCATATTTAGTTGCCTTGATAACAACTGACATAAAAGCCATAAAAATTGAGAGGAGAGAAGTTGTGCCAGGACATAAATTTAATATTTATGGATTCACTAAAACTAGTTTTAACCATTTAGAGTTCTTAACTTCTTTAAGTAGTGCATTACTTATTTAAATATAATGAAGTTTTGATGTTATTTTTCTAAGATTTATATAATAAAAAAAAATAGTTTTGAATATGGTATTCTTGCTCAAATTTAGTTACTATTACTACAGTTGAAACAAAGTCCAACAAAAAAATAATAATAATAATACACAATCAAGAATGTAAAATAATAATAATAATAATATAAACGAAATAGATATCACCACAATATTTGCATTTTTATTTTATCAAAAAGATATTTACATTTTTGAGTAAGTGTGAAACATGTCTATGTTTATTTATATCAGTCACTATATTATGCAATTTTTAAAATTTAAAACACATATCATCACCTTTATTGTCTTTTTGTTTTGTCTATTAAATAGAACTTACAAGGAAAACTATTGAAATATTGGAGGAAATTAATAACAAAATGTACTCGCACATTAGTTTGTTTGATTATTTTTATAAATTTTACACAAGAAACTATTTTTATTTGGAAGAATAATAAGAATAAATTTAGAATATTACACTCTTCCTCATATTTAGTTGCCTTGATAACAACTGACATAAAAGCCATAAAAATTGAGAGGAGAGAAGTTGTGCCAGGACATAAATTTAATATTTATGGATTCACTAAAACTAGTTTTAACCATTTAGAGTTCTTAACTTCTTTAAGTAGTGCATTACTTATTTAAATATAATGAAGTTTTGATGTTATTTTTCTAAGATTTATATAATAAAAAAAAATAGTTTTGAATATGGTATTCTTGCTCAAATTTAGTTACTATTACTACAGTTGAAACAAAGTCCAACAAAAAAATAATAATAATAATACACAATCAAGAATGTAAAATAATAATAATAATAATATAAACGAAATAGATATCACCACAATATTTGCATTTTTATTTTATCAAAAAGATATTTACATTTTTGAGTAAGTGTGAAACATGTCTATGTTTATTTATATCAGTCACTATATTATGCAATTTTTAAAATTTAAAACACATATCATCACCTTTATTGTCTTTTTGTTTTGTCTATTAAATAGAACTTACAAGGAAAACTATTGAAATATTGGAGGAAATTAATAACAAAATGTACTCGCACATTAGTCTAGGGTTTTTTTTTTTTTTTTTCTTTCAAGTGGAAGGGTTTGATATAGAAAAAAAATATGAAGTTTAATTTTTTTTATTTATTAATTTTGATATTTTCATATAATTTTGGAAATTTTGGCAGGGAATTAATTAAGTTTCTTTTTTAGAATATTTTTATTGATGATCAATCAAGTGTTCTAAATCCTGTAATTGGTCTCCAAGCTTTTAAATGAAAACTAAGAACATTTGTTAGATTAATAAAATTTCTAAGAATTTTCTCCTTTATTTTCTAGTGGATTCTGTTGTTTTATTATCTCGAGGCAAAATGGCTTTCTACCTACATCAAATTCATTAACAATAGATGAGCTAGAAGAAGTTGTTGGTGCAAACACAATAATAATGGAAATAACACAAAGAGAAACTGAATAATAGTTCTGAATATTATTAATTTGAGATTAGAACATACACAAAACTATTTGGACTGAAGCGTGATACTTGTTCTCTTTAAGGAGATTTAAGCCCTTGGTTGGCTAAATTTTGTAAGCGGTGCAGACCTTTTTTGACTTGTCTCCCCCATTATACAACAAACCAACAAATGTTGTATGACTAGAACAACTTCTGCACAAAGTGTTCAGGCCTAAAACTCCACCAGAAAGAATACCCTTCCTTGCCAAAAACCTCTCTATTTTTTAGTGTATAAGAATGCTTGCAATTGCTGGATTTTTTGGTGTCTTAAAGTTGTTATAGAGTAATTACTTGGAATGGGTCTGAATGAGTCTATTTATAGGCTCAATGGGCCTCACGAAATTACTACCCAAATTAATCTGATTAATTAAGTCCATTATTCTGAGGTAATGGGTGTTACAAGGAGTTACAAAATTAAATGGATTAGATAAGGAGTTTCTGAAGAATAGATAGGCCCAACAACTAATCCATTAAGTGGGTGAATGGCTCTTCATTTTTCCATAATAAATAGGCCATTTACTCACTAATGAATAAGGAAATTATTCTGAATGTATCTAGTCCACAGATTGCTACAATATATATCAACCTATTAATCACCACAATTGAAAATGATAAAATAGTCTCTCTCCTTTTCAATGTGGAATTTAAATATTTCACTAACTCCTTATCTTCTATATTAACTCCCACATATTTACATTTATGTTGTCATATTTATTCATTTTAATTAATTAATATTAAAATGATACAACAATCCCTGACTCATTTTAATATTAAATTTTATTAGTTAAAGAGAGATTACCAAGTAAAGACGAGTCACTATGCATCATGAAGGTGTGCTTTGCATTGAACTTTCACTTAGTAAAATAATTATCTCAACTCTAGAGTCGTAGTGGTCTTCGACTTGAACTAGGACTACTTTGGGAAAATTAAGTGTGTGTTACTACTTACACATAACAACCTAGGTGTTGACATGAGCTTTTATAGCTAGCACTTTACGGTCGTGTGCTGATCCCAGTTTCATGAGTATATTTGAGAATAAGTCCAAATCTCATAGGGAGCAGCCCACTCCCACACTCATATAGGTGAAATTTTGTCAAAGGTGCTCTTGTAATTTTGACACCCCACTCATACGAGTTACAAATTTTATTAAGAGTTTTTTACTCAACCTCTCCAACATTATGGAATAAATGCACTTACACCATAGGAATGAACAATACAAAATTATTTAAAAAATAAATAATTAAAGAAATAAATAATGCATTTCTTACGACCGTCATATGATTCGTTTTTCCCACCCAATTCTCAAGATATCTGGTCCTTGGGTTGGGTATCCTCATACATGGCTCATGAATTTATGGACTTTAGTCCTGTCCCCCTCAATGTATTCCAAACCCTATCTTTTGCCAATGCCTTGGTAAATGGATTTGTAACATTATCATTAGATTTAATATAATCCACAGTTATGATGTCATTACTCAACTAAAATCGCACAGCACTATGCTTTCTTCTTATAGGTATGAATTTACCGTTGTAATAACAGTTTTTAACTCTACCAATTGCGGCAGTGCTATCACAATGAATTAATATAGGTGGAATTGGCTTTCCTCAAAATGGAATTTCATATAACAAATCTCTAACCCAATTTGCCTCTTCACTAGCTGAAACTAATGCTATTAATTCAACTTCTATTGTTGAATTAGCAATTATTGTTTGCTTTTTAGATTTCCAACAAATAGCACAACTACTTAAGATAAAAATATGACCAGTGGTAAAGAGAGAATCACTTGACAAAGTATTCCAATCGTCATCACTAAAAGCTTCAATTACAACAGGATACTTTTTTTATAAAATAAGTCATAACTTTTAGTACCAATTAAATATCTTATGACTTGCTCAATAGTTAGCCAATGATCTTTACTAGGCTTGCTAGTAAATCTGTTAAGCACTCCTACTACATATGCAATGTTTGGTCTAACACAATCAGGAGCATAACGCAAACTACCAATGATGCTAGCATAATCTTTTTGATTAAAGATCTCATCATCATTATTCACAGGAAATAAATGAACACTAGAATCAAAAGGAGTAGTTACACTTTTGTGATCATGAAAATTATATTTTCTCAAAATTTTCTCAACATAATGTGATTGATCAAGAAATATTCCATCACATTTTTTTTGTAATTTTCATGCCCAAAATAAAATTAGCCCCACTAAGATCTTTCATATCAAAATGAATTTTAAGCATATTTTTTATCTCGATTATAACATGCATACTTGAGCAAAAAATCAACATATCATCCATGTAAAGGCTAATGATAACATGTAAATTATTTCATAATTTAGAATAAATTATTTCAATATCACATATGACAATTCTTTTGTTACATTTGGTGATTCCCTTATTTATTCTCACATTTGACAATTCCATCCTCACATTGTGCAGTTCCAACATCATATGTAACAATACTTTTGTCACATTTAGTGGTTTCCTTTTTTTTTTTTCTCACGTTTGATAGTTTCATCCTCACGTTGTGCGGTTCTAACATTACATGTGACTATTCTTTTGTCACATTTGGTGTTTTTTTTTCTTACATTTGATAGTTCTATTGTCACATTTGGTAGTACCAACATCACATTTGATAGTTTCATCCTCATATTGTTCAGTACCAACATCACATATGACTGTACTTTTGTCACATTTGGTGGTTCCATAATTTTTTTCTCACATTTGAAAATTTCATTCTCACATTGTGCAGTTCCAACATCATATGTGACAGTTCTTTTATCACATTTGGTGGTTCCCTTATTTCTTTTCTCACATTTGATGGTTCCCCAATTTTTTTCTCACATTTGACGGTTTCATTCTTACATTGTGCAGTACCAACATCACATGTGATTGTACTTTTGTCACATTCGATGGTTCATTTATTTTTTCTCACATTTGATAGTTTCATTCTCAGATTGTGTAATTCCAACATCACATGTGACTGTACTTTTGTCACATACGATGACCAAAATACCCCCCTCTTAATTAATACTGCGATACCCTTAGAACCTAAAAACTAACCAAAATACACTTAGAACCTATAAAATGACCGAAGTGAACCTAAAACCTAGAAAATGATCGAAATACCCTTAGAACCTAAAAAATGATCGAAATGACCTTGAAACCTATAAAATGATGAAAATGACCTTGTATCCTAAAAAGTGACTAAAATACGCTTAGAACCTAAAAAAATGACTGCAATACTCTTGAAACTTAAAAATTGACCGAAATACCCTTGAAACCTAGAAAATGACCAAAATACACCCCGAAACTCTCCAAAATTACTGAAATATCCTTAGAACCTAAAAAATGACTAAAATGACTTTGAAACCTAAAAAATTACTAAAATGTCCTTGAAACCTAAAAATGACCAAAATACCCTTAGAACCTAAAAAATAACCATGGTGCCATCAGAACAAAAAATAAAATGACCGGAATGACCTTGAAACCTTTATTTGCAAGACCAAAATGACAATAAAAATTTTATATAACCACTCTACTTGCTTTTGCCCCTAGTACACACACACAGTGTGTGTGTAGGAGGTTTGTCTTAACTAATATATTCATTACCATAACTCATTGCCCTAGTGTTGGCCTAAACCTTATGATTTGAAATTTTTTATTTTTATTTTTATTTTGAAATTCCCACCAAAAAAAAAAAAAAACCTAAGGTTGTGTTTGGATAGCAACATTTGGATTTGAATTTTAAATCAATGGATTTAATTAAAATGCCTTGATTTGAAATCCATTGATTTTAAAATTTCTTGTTTAGGTCTTTTTATACAATGAAAAATTTGAAATTCCATTGTTTGGATACCAAAATTTGGATTCCGATTTAAGATCATAAAATATTTTTTCCAATTATTATTTTTCTTACACTCTATTTGTTTTAATGAAAAACCTTGTGTAAATATAGTTTTCTATATTTTCTAGTGTTTGGTATCATTAAATAAAAAAAAATAAAAAAAAAATAAAAAAAAGGAATCAAAGGAAAACTATCTTTAGTCAACATAAAAAGTATGACTTATTTTGAACTTTATCTCAAGCAAGCTAAATAAGGGAAATTGGAAGATTATTTTTCAACTCATTTAAGTTTGTTACCAAATATAGGAAAATGAGATAGTTTTATAGAAAATGTTTTTTGAAAAATGACGCATTTTCTAGAAAATATCATTACTGAAACAAACAATGCGTTAAGCCTTCTACATTTTAATTTTAGTAACATTTTTGATAAATAAATGAGGTGATGAAAAAACCATTGATAATCCAATTGACAAGATGATGACTAAAAACATGTCATCATAGCTAACTAAAAAAATGTATTGCCAACTATTGACAACTAAAATGTTCTATCGTTACATTGGGTTGTACTAACATTACATTTGACTATACTTTTGTCACATTCAGTGGCTCCCTTATTTATTTCTCACATTTGATGGTTCTATTGTCACATTAGGTAGTATAAATATCACATTTGACAGTACTTTTGTCATATTTGGTAGTATCCTTATTTTTTTTTTTCCCTCACATTTGACCATTCCATCATACATTAGACAATATCAACATCACATATGAATGTACTTGTGTCAATTTCTTAATTTTATATTTTGAATAAGTTGATTATATTCTTAATATTAAATTTTAAATTATTTTTTATGGGTTTAAGTTGTGTTATATTCTATTAAAAAAAAAAAAAAGTCTTATTATGTGTAGGGACACAATTTGCGGCCCAAACCCAAAGATGAATAGGGTGATGGCCCAGTGAGCTCAATACAATAAATTTATAGAGATTGGGTTAAAGAGCTAGGCCCTAATGAAGTTAATAACAGCTAGTATGGATCTAGAAGATGATCAAGCAAGAACAGGACACATTGGAATGGATAAATTCACTATCCAAGGAGATAATTCGGAGTATAAATCAATATAAATGTTTACAAATAAAACTTTGATCGCTATAGTATTTCTTTCTCCTTTCTTCCGATCTCCATCTCGTGGAAGGTCCATCACATTATGTAGTTCCTCTCAGACCATCCTGATCCTACACTTGTTAATCATCTAAACCTTCACTTGAGTGCATGTCCCATCAGACGCCCTCTTTGTCTTTCTGCGAATCATAGTAGCTGAGATTACACTGTTCAAGGGTCTTCTTCACATAAATGTAGCCAAAAAAGTAGTTACAATGCATTTAATGTGGTGGTAGCAGTTTTTCCTTTAAATATTTCTGAGTTCTTATCACTCCTATACATGCATAAAGCTCATCCTTATCATGGAAACCTCTTAGTAGGTCACCTAGGTTACTGGAATATAGATTCGAACTGTATTTATCGCGTCCGATGAGGAGTTACTCCTCAGGCCGTTCTCCATTCGTTTCTTCTTTATGAGACTTTAAACTTGGGGTCTCTCTCAATCACTTGCCCCTCCTCGGATACGCCCATATCCCAAGATAAGACCCAAGGCTCAATATACAAATTTGGGCATTTATCCCTACAATAGCCCCTTAAAATTCCATTTTTTCCCTCACATACGAGGAGAAAAAGTGAGATTTTGATTTATTTCAAATTCAAGGTTTAGGAATATCAAAATCCCTGAGGTTACACAAGTGGGAGTATGGTTTTATGCGCTTCATAATTGCTACTAACGTTTCGGAATTCACGAGGCGTTATTAATTGCTCATGGCGGCGTTATGTCCCTTGCATCTAACGGTGAGGCATTAATCCTACAGCTAATATTTTTCCTCAGGGTTTAGGCGGGATAACTCCCACTCATTTTTTGCCCTCTATATAAAGCCTTAAAGGAAGTCAGTTCCCCTTTACTTTACGAAGTCTCAAGCTCTCTAGTAATCTCAAGCATTCAAACACACAAAATCTGCTAGATCTTTAAGCTTACCATACCTATTTTCCCAAAAATCTTTGAGAGTTTTTCTAAAGGTTTCAAGGGTCATCATATACCTTAGTTCGCGTAAGTCTTAATTTCTTTAAACCTTTCTTTTTCTCCTTGGCCCTCCAATTTTTATTTTTCCAGTTATCACTTTCAGAGGTTCCTCTTTAGTTTGCTAATATGGGTAGGTTTAAGCATCTAGTGGATAGCCTTGCCAAGATAGAGATCTTTAAGAAAGAATACCACATACCGCAGGAAGTCACCCTGTGGTACTGTTCCCCAAAAGAAATAGTAACAATTTGAGAAGAGGGAGAAGTCATAATCCCTATGATAGCTTTCATAGAAGGGGGAATGACCCTCCCCATGGGTAGGATAACAAGGGACTATCTCCTCAACCATAGTATATGCCCTCACCAGTGCGCACCTAACCATTTCAGGGTCCTAGGGAGTATTGATGCTCTGAACGAGTATTTGGGCTTGAGTATTACCTAGCACGACATGGTTCACATGAACGAGTGTCACAAACAAAAAGGGGCGGGATTTTATCTCAAATCCCGATCTGATATTATCAGGCTCATCTCGTGTCTCCTCAGTTCTAACAAGGGGATGAAAGACAACTACCTGATTGCTTCGAGGGCATGGCATGATGGTCTTTATTGCCCAGTCGAAGAGGGAGAGCCAGGTGGGACACCTTAGATTTAGGTCTCCTAACAATAGATTTAGACTTGTTAACCTCGGCCTTCTTTCACTCATTTTTGTCTTATTCTTTCATAATAATTTATTTCAACCTTTTAACTGTGCTTTGTTCTTCTTTTGTGTTAACAGATAGAAGGCACGTAGCTCCTCGGATCAGCTTAACTAATGTCGCAGCCCTCGACTACTTGCTGAGATCCAAAATCTTCGTAAGTGAAGACAGGCAACTTCGGGCTGTCCATCTGATTTTGGACTTCCAGCCCATTTCGGAGGCATTCCAAGAGATCAGCCACGCCATAAGAGCGGGTGACCAACAGATAGCTCGAATCGACGTGTCTCAACCCAATTTTTTATCTCTGTACGATCTTTCACCAATAGCACATCCATTCCCACAAGGCGTTCCTCTAGTCGTCCAACCAATTCAGCAAGTTCCTCTTGAAGCAATAATAGCCAAAGAAGGGGTTGCCTCTTCAAACTCCTCACTAGAAGAAGAGATTGATAAGTTTCATTTCCAAAAGGAGGAGCCTTAGAGGGTGCAAGTGATTTCTGACTCAGACGTCGAGGACAAACCTGATAGGCATTCAAGTGTGCATGCCCCAGTTCTAGTGACTGCGCTTCTGGACGACACTTCGGAAGAAGAGGAAGATGGGATGGCCTTAAACAAGGGGAGCAAAAGTTTAAAGGAACTCATGGCTGCTAGAAATCAAGTGTCAATGTCAAAAGGGACAAACAAGCTGAAAGTTCCGGCTGACCTTCCGCCTCCTCCCCCTCTCCCAGTGGTTACGGTTGGGCAGCTTCCCGGCCTTAACTTGAAAAAGAAAAGGAAAGTGCCAGAGGTGCTTGATGTGGAGGAGGGCGAGATGGTTCCTCCCAAGGGAGCAAAGCAGCCCAAACGCCTGAGAGACAAACGGGCTTCCTCTGTGGAGAGTAGAGATAACTCCTAGGGAGCTGAAGTGTGCCGACCACCAAGGGTGTGGTCTCCAAGGCTGGAGGTGGATGGTGCCCCCATCCCTTAGGACGCTTCAATCTGTAACTTCTAGGGGGGCATGCGGGCCATGTTGCTGAAACCCTTGAGCAACCATTACTTCTGCCGAGGGATATGGACGCTTATAGGCGCTTTAAGCAACCAGACCTATTTTTGTCCCAGAAGAGGGATCTTGCTATAGTAAGCGGTTTAGCACATCCTCTGAATTACACACTTAGTTGCTAATTTTTTTTTTTTAAAATCTTTTCGCTCTTCTCATGTCGGATTCTTTGGTTACTTTCACACAAATTACCCAATAGGTCTTTGTGGCCGAGGAGTGGGTCAAGGATGCCCATAATCAGGCAAGGGCAGAGGCCCACTCCCGTTCCGAGACTGAGAAGATTTTGGGAGCTCTCAAGGAGGAGCAAGCAGTATTATCTGAGAAGCTGAAGGGGGCAGTCCAAGCCAAGGACAGTGCCAAAGCGGGTTTAAAGATCACAAAAAGGTAGGCCAAGGACCAATGCCAGAAGCTTCATCTGACTGAGATAGACTTAGCCATGGAGAGGCAGATGATCAAAGATCTTGGGGCAGAGCTGCAAAGGATGAGGGAGGCAGTTCAACTATCTAAGGAGGCAATTGAATCTGAAAAGCAAGCGTCTTACCAACTCAGTGTTGAAGAAACGCAGGTGAGACTTGCTAAAGAGCTCTCTGCAGTCTGCAGGGATTACTATGACGTATCATGGGGGAAGGCCCTTGACGTTGCAGGAGTTCCTACAGACTCTGCTCTAAGGAAACTTGGGAGTATCTATTACCACCCTAAGATTCGCGAACTCCCATGTTCTGACTCCTCTTCCCCTCGGCATGCCCTAGAGGTATCTGAGAAGCCCCTTACCAACCAAACTACTCTCACTCTCCCTAAGGCTTCAAAGGGACCAGGCCAAGCAGATGATCAAGGCAAGGGAGCTGAGGCAGTTCAGAATAAGGACCAGATTCAAGAGAAGAGGAAAGTTCTTTCTGAAGCCGAGGACAAAGAGGTTGCATCCAAGGCAAAAGCAACAGAGGCTAAGGGTAACAAAGCTAATCCTAAAGCCAAGGATGTTGCTATCTCCCAGTCGAGTAAAGCTGTCGACCCTCCAGCCCCCAAGACCAAGATCTAGTTATTAGGACCTTTTGTAGTAGTTTAGTGCTTGCTCACTCCCAAGTGCAGGAGATCGTAGTAATATAATTCTTGGAGTACCTAGGTCGAACCACAAGGAGCAGGATAGATTCAAAGAAAATATAATTAAACAGCAATTTGGGTGAAGAAGAAAAATACTTTTGCTTAGTGATTGTTAACAAGAATAATAATAAAAACTGATTTAAATTAATAATGTAAATACTAGGGCATCGGGGTGTTTCCCTATATCGATATGAAATTCTTTGTGATCTAAGAAATTATATATTTCATAATTGATTGTTCTTATACAATTAAAAACTTATGATTCGGTTGAACTAAGACAATTCAAGAACGCATGATAACCTCAATTAATAATGCGGTTAGAAAAGTTTTTAGAAAAACCCATTCACTTTAAAACCTAATTTCTATTTGAAACTATTAGAAATTCATTTAAACAATAAGAAAAACATGATTGAACTTATTGAAAGCATGGAAGAACTAATACATCAAAATAAATCTAATTGAACAATCAAATATGCCGAAGATAAAATCCTAGAAAGAATCACATTGAATATTCATACCGTATAGAAGAAACATAACCCCTAGTTCTAGCAAAAAGTTTAGGCTGCCACTAGAGAAAAGAAAATACAAGTGTTTCTCTGCCCAAAATTCATTCCCCCAGCCTCCCCTCAAAACCCTAAAGTCTAAGTGTCCAAAGAAAATAAAAATTTTCACTATTTTAATTTCCGTCCAAGTTTATAGCAGTAACTTGTGAGTTAATTTCGGCCTTCAAAAACTGAGAATTTCGTAAAACTCAAAACTGAAAAGTTGTAGATATTTAAGTCAGGGTTCCAACTCATCTTCCCTTGCATCAATTGGATTTTTGAGGAGAAAGATACGCCCAAAATACTGATCAGTGCTCAAATCAGATTTTTCCTTTTCAAATTCTACCTCTTTGATTTCTTTCCTTATTTGAAACTTCCAATCATAGTAGACGATCCAAGCACTCCAGCTGCACCTCCTTAGACATTTAAGCATGGTCCTTTAGCTCCACTTTAATTTTAGTTTGGCCTCCATTCTCTCACAAATTCCTGTAAACTCATCTTTCTCACAAGATTTCTTGAAAGTAGAAAATTACACACAATGAATGACATCCTATTCAAGAAATTATGTAAAGATAAATAATAGGGACTAATGCAAATCATGGCTTGATTATACAAATTAAGCATAGTAATAAGGAGTTAACACCCACATAAATATATAACAAGTACACATTTTAAGGCTTTATCACACCCCCCAACTTAAATCTTGCTAGTCCCTAGCAATCCACAAAGCACCAATGTCTAGTAAAAGTGAAAAATTAAAACTAAAATACAAGCCACTTTCGTAGGCTACACGACTGCACTCCCCATGTGCAGCAAGTCTTTGAACCCTTAGGTCACCCTAGTGGACGAGTTTACTCTCATGAGAGTTTGCAGTGACTCTACCTACAAAAGTCAAAGGTTTCCTGAAAATTTTTACAGCAAATGTTAATCTGCTTTATCATTATATCATACAAATGTACTTTCAATTTTTGAGTTGGGATACTATTCATCATATTAAAGAGCTTTCACTAGCTTCACTTTTGTAGTGTGTGTGTGCATAGACCATCCAATCAAACCAACTTTTCCAAACATGCATAGACCAAGAATAATCTAGATTAGAGCCTCTACTCCAAAACCTCTCTTAAGTCATCAACACTCTGGAAAAACACACATAGAAGTAATGGTTTCTCTCTTCAAATCACATGTGAACAAAAAGGAAAGAAGAAGTTTTAAGAATATCACATGTGTATACAAAAACAGCCGCTAAAACAACGGGAAAGGATCTCTTGAAAAGGATGTTAAATTCCTGGAAACATGAGGTTAATAACATTCTCGTCCCTAATTTTTATCCCAAACACATACCAGCTATTCACCTTTAAGATCAAGTAGGACTTTAAGCTCAGTGGTAATATAATCTTATGGCTAGGTAAAGGCAAACTACTCTCTTTGAAATATGAGGTATATGAATCAAATGCAGAAAATTCAAGCCAAACCCAACTCATAGCAGTAACAACCAACTCGAATCAAAACAACCTGTACTCAACCATATAACCCTTCTGAAATACATGAAAGATGTGTAAGACACCAATGATTTATATGTATGTCTTTTCTTTCTTTTTCTTTCTTTTCTCTCTTTTTTTTTTTTTCTTCTTCTTTTGGATTATTATTTTTTTTTTTTCTAAAAGAAAAGAGAGACAATGGTGGTATCTAAATACATCAATTGCTCAAAACTTGAACCCCCAAGAGAACACCCATAAACAAAAATGTTTTGTAGTATTGTGAAAATATTTTTCATGGCTCAAATGATGGTGACAATGGTTAATGTAAAGGTAGGCTGAATATTTGTTTAGCTGGTGACAAAAGATTGATGGCTTTAAGCTCTCATCTCCTAAAATTCCACATAAACCAGCATGCCTAAGGACAAAAATAAGTAAGATCATGGTATATCTCTCTATAAAGTTTCCAGTAGTCAACCAAAAAAAATATAGAAATCTTTTACAAAAACTGAAGCATATGAGAGAAATTTAAGAGTTCAAACAAAGATATACTCTCACAAAGAAAAGTAAGGCTCAAGAACTCTCCTATGGGTTGAGTTTCAGCTTATATCTAGCTTGTTCATGATCCATGCATATCCAACATCCAACCATCCGCTAACCTGGCCATTGTGCTCAAAAGTTTTCAATTGTACTCTTCATGAAAGAGTCTTAATATAACAAATAGTATAATCAACTCAGCATTATTCATTCCATCACATGATATAAAAATATAGCTTATAACTCTTCTACATTCAAATTCAAGGTTTTTTTTTTATTTTTTAATAATTGAAAAGTTGCAACCAAAAAGAAAGAAAAAAAAAATCATGCAAGGTGCAGCAAAATGTGTAGACCTCTCCCCCCAACTAAAATATTGCATTGTCCTCAATATATCAAAGCCAAAATAAATTCAAGTATAAAAGGGAGAAGTTACCCCTTAAGCATTTAGTTTTTTTTTTTTTTTTTTTTTTTAAATAGGCAAAAAAAAAAAAAAAAAAAAAAAGAAAGAAAAGAAAATTAAAACAAATATGCTATAACTTCATAAGGCTCTTTTAGAGTTCACGTAGCATCCCAATAGACAGGGATCTCCAGTGACATAGTCTCCTCCTCAGGTATAACTCCTCCTAAGAATGGTTTTAACCTTTGTCCATTTATTTTCAAAATCCTACCATCTCTAGGGTCCTCAACTACTATAACCCATAGTTAAACACTTCCCTTACAATGAAAGGGTCATCCTACCTAGGTTTTAACTTACCTGGGCCTAAATATGCATATTTAAAACCGCCGGGCAGTGGCTTAAACTCCAACTATGGCGCCTATTCACTTGAATGCACAAACTTTTTTTTCATTCTCTAATAGCTCCTGAAAGCAAGGTTTCTGTCCTTTATTAATTGCCACCACCTGTTGTTCTTCCAAAACCTGTGAGGAATCCAACAAAGAAATTTTTTTAGATACATGAATATCATATTCTAAACCATAAGAACCAACAGAATTATTAAGAAGAGTTTCAAGAGGATCAGAAAAACAATTCTTATTAAACTCTTCTTGAACCACTGCCCCAATGAGGTTCACATAAGCACTGTCATCATCCTCATGTGGTTGTCTAGCCACATGAAATATGTTTAGCTCCAAAGTCATGGAACCAAAAGTGAGTTGCATCTTTCCATTCCTACAATTAATTAAAGCATTAGCTGTGGCAAGAAAAGGTCTACCTAAAATAATAGGGGTATAAACACTAAGATGTAAAACAGGTTGGTAATCTAGAACAATAAAATCAACAGGATAATAAAATTGTTCAATTTTCACCAACACATCCTCAACAATCCCTCTCGGTTCCCTACCAGAGTGATCAGCCAACTGCAAAGTTATTGAAGTAGGTTTCAACTCACCAGATTCTACCTCTTTGATTTCTTTCCTTATTTGAAACTTCCAATCATGGTAGACGATCCAAGCACTCCAGCTGCACCTCCTTAAACGTTTAAGCATGGTCCTTTAGCTCCACTTTAATTTTAGTTTGACCTCCATTCTCTCACAAATTCCTGTAAACTCATCTTTCTCACATGATTTCTTGAAAGTAGAAAATTACACATAATAAATGGCATCCTATTCAAGAAATTATGTAAAGATAAATAATAGGGACTAATGCAAATCATGGCTTGATTATACAAATTAAGCATAGTAATAAGGAGATAACACTCACATAAATATATAACAAATACACATTTTAAGGCGTTATCATTTAGGTTTTTTTTTTTTTTTAATGTATTGCACTTTCTTTTTAATTAATGAATGTATTTTTCCTTCTATCGTTCATGTTTTTTCTTTATACACCTTTAGACTTACTGTTATTGCAAATGATCCTGAACTATTGCTATTTTAGTTTCAATAAGAACCAACAGCAATTCCTTGCTATTAGTGCCAATGATTTTAACTAAGTAGCAATGAAGGTTGAATCTAGTAAAGATAACTATTGAAATTTGTAAAAGAAATAAAGAGAAAAAAGGGGAAGATATTCGTTAGGGGACTCACCTTACTTAAAGCTATTAATTTAAGGATTTAGTCATATCCTTAAAACTGTTTTGGCACTTTCCCTTTAGCATCTAGTCCAGGGATAGCAGGCATGGTTAAGGCTTGGTCTAAAC
Organism: Quercus suber; assembly: GCF_002906115.3. NCBI lineage: Eukaryota > Viridiplantae > Streptophyta > Magnoliopsida > Fagales > Fagaceae > Quercus > Quercus suber. Next base: position 531,680 of record NW_027069731.1, read on the forward strand.
ACTTGAATTTTTTTTTTTAAAATTGGCACTTCAGGCATAATTGAGGTTTAGTTTAAACACTTACATAAGTTGTCATTGAGTATTAACTTCCCTATATCATCTGGTCCGAGAACTTCAGGCATGATTGAGGTTTAGTTTAAACACTTATATAAGTTGTCATTGAGTGTTAACTTCCCTATATCATTTGGTTCGAGTGCTTCAGGCATGACTGAGGTTTAGTTTAAACACTTATATAAGTTGTCACTGAGTGTTAACTTTCCTATATCATCTGGTCCGAGGACTTAAGGCATGATTGAAGTTTAGTTTAAACACTTATATAAGTTGTCATTGAGTGTTAACTTCCCTGTATCATCTGGTTCGGGGATTTCAAGCATTATTGAGGCTTAGTTTAAACACTTATATATAAATAAAAAATAAAAAATAAAAAAAAATAAAAATAAAATAGAAAGTACCAAGCCTCTATATAACAAATGAACATATTGATCCAAAAAACATTTACTAATAATAATAAATTTTCAGGTTGTTTACATTCCAGTGGCATGATATTACATGCTCATCCAAATTTTCTAGAAAGTATGCCCCTACGCCAGCCCTTGAGGTAATACAGTATGGTCCTTCCCAGTTAGGTCCTAGCTTTCCCCATGCTGGGTTCTTTGTAGTACCCAAAACCTTTCTTAACACTAAATCACCAGGTGCTAATTGTCTCAGCTTCACGTTGGCATCATAACCTTGCTTGAGCTTGTGTTGGTAATATGCCAATTGGACCATTGCATTCTCCCTTCTCTCTTCAATCAAGTCTAAGCTCTTTTCTAGTGACCTAGTGTTATTGCTCGGACTAAATGAACTGGTCCTTATCGTTGGGAAGCCGATTTCCAAAGGAATAACAGCTTCAGCGCCATAAATCATTGAGAAGAGTGTTTCCCTAGTGGATCTACGAGGCATGGTCCGATATGTCCAAAGGACATGTGGCAGTTCTTCCACCCACTTTCCTTTTGCATCATCTACCTTCTTCTTGAGTCCATTTACTATAACCTTGTTAACAGCCTCTGCTTGTCCTTTGCCTTGGGGATAAGCGGGTGTAGAATATCTATTCGTAATTCCTAATTCACAGTAATATCTCCTGAAGGATTTGCTATCAATCTGAAGGCCATTGTCCGAGATGAGGGTATGAGGGACCCCGAACCCGGTGACAATGTTTTTCCAGATAAACTTCTTAGCATCCACATCTCTGATGTTTGCCAAGGGTTCAGCTTCAACCCACTTAGTGAAGTAGTCTGTGCCGACCAGCAGGTATCTCTTGTTTCCTACTACCATAGGAAATGGGCCCACAATGTCTAAGCCCCATTGAGCAAATGGCCAAGGGCTGGACAGAGGATTAAGGACTCCCCCAAATTGGTGTATGTTTGGTACGAACCATTGGCATTGGTCACATTTTTTTCACATATTCTTGTGCTTCCCTTTGCATATTTAGCCACCAATAGCCTTGAGTGATGGCTCTATGTACTAGGGATCTACCTTTAGTGTGGCTTCCACAAATTCCCTCATGTAACTCCTCAAGGAGTAATTCAGTTGCTTTGGGATGTACGCATAGCAAGTATGGCCCTGAGAATGAGCGTTTATATAACTTCTGGTCCTCGGACAACCAGAACCGAGGAGCCTTTCTCCGTACTTTATCAGCTTCTAATTTTTCTTCAGGCCAGGTATCTTCCTTCAAGAATAGTACCACAGCATTCCACCATAACAATGCAATCCTCATCTGCTTGTTTTCTTGTAGTCGACATATTACTTTGTTCAGACCAACAAAGAATGCCCTATTCAGACCTCCCAGCCTTTTTCCTAGTGAAGCTTGGAACTTTCTTTCCCTACAACCAACAAACCAGCAGGTAACACATTATAACCAATGGAACTCAAATAATTGAAAACAAACAACTATTTAACAATGGGGTATAGTATGTAACTGAACATCACACTCATTTCTCTAGTTTAAAAAAGATAAACAGATATTTTTATAGTATAAAAACTTAGCAGAACTCAAAACCCAAGTACTGACTAAGCAATAATAATTCTCATTCCTGTAGCACATATCCTTTCTCTTATGGAACTCAAATAATGAGAGAGACTGCATCACATTAGTTCTCTAACTATCCAATGGGGTAGAATGGATACCACGAACGGGGAGGGAGAAAATCATTAAAACCATCCAAAGAAACATAATAGTAGTTCTCTAAAATGGTTCGAAGAAACATAAAAATATAACCTGTAAGACATATACTAATCATACATCTCCATCATATCAACAGAATTATAATGTATACTTGTGTTTGAAAATTTTGTGTGTCATCTGTCCCGGCCCAACATAGTCGAACAGAGAATCAACATATGTCCCTAGCCAGCAATTTAAAATGCACAACAGTAAGTCCCTTACTCGACACAATTATTGGGGTAATTTATCAAGCATATTATATGCATGATTTAACAAGAGCCTGAACAAAGAATGCCGAAGAAGATTGGGATGAGTTGAACCCAAAAAAAAAAAAAAAATGGGAGAGCTAGGATGGCAAAGCAATCAAATTTGGCTAGTGACCCTATCAGAAAATATAAATAAAATATGATCGGTGACAAAGTGTCCGTTAGTGCCATATAGGAGAAAATTCCAAATCAACTTTTAAAACAAGGTTGTTATCCCAAAAAAAAAAAAATTCAAAACAAGGTTACAAACAATACCCAAATCTCATATAAAAAAAACACCCAAATTAATTTAGTCGGAGAAAGACGGACCTTCTAGACAAACTCAACCCTCTAGGCTAATATTGTCACCAGGCAGATATATACTTTGTTAGGTGGCTGGACTTAAAGTACTATGTTTCTTCAGTTAGGCGACTAGAATGGAGAAATACCCTAAAGCAATTCTGTTTCTTCTTTTTTGGGTTTCGCTTAGGGTTTTGTTTAATAGTCATGGCTCTAGGCTCTTGTGGTTGGTTTGGAAGAGAAAAAGTTGGGAGAGAAGAAACTGAGAGAGACGAAGAAACCAAAGAAAAGAAACTGAACGAGAGAGAAGCGTGAAAACCACTTTTTTTTTTTTTTTTTTTTTTTTTTT